>NW_020172144.1:2690407-2773206 GCF_003031525.2 Neophocaena asiaeorientalis asiaeorientalis
TGCTGAAGGAGAGGAGAGGTTCTTGCATCTGGGGGAGCCCCCTCACTGGCGGGGAGATCAGTTGGGACAGAAGGGGAGCATCGGGGGCTATTAGAGGAGAGCACAGCAACTGGTCAGTGGCAGGCAGGACAGAGTCAGACCTACACAGATGGTCCGTACCCCAGCCTGAGATGTGTGTTCGCTGGTGCAGACAGGGCCTGGAAGCTGGAATGTGCGGTTTGCAAAGCAAACCCAGGAACAGGACTGCTGTAGGAGACAGCCTAAGGTAACAGGAGTGAGGCAATCTCACAGGGTTTCCTCCGCAAGCATTCCATTTGCGGATTGAAGCTAAGCACCATTGTTGAGTGACACGCAAGGGGCGGGGCTGCCACTGCAGCCTCTCACCCCATGCGCCGGCCTCCCTGGGCGCTAGGAAGGGCTCCCACCCATGGTCACCTGCAACACGAAGCACCCTGTCCCCCCCCGAGGTCATCTCTCTTGCGCACGTGGCCACAGGCTCCCCCACGCATCCGTCCCCACCAAAGCTCCCCCCACCCAAGAGGCTGCAGCCTTCTCTGCTCTCTGTCCCCACCACAGAGGGCACTCTCACGACCCTGGCCACTGCCACCTCTGTTGCCCCTCCTCGCCAGGGCGGACTCGTGTGCTCCAGGACAGTCCCGGGAGCAGACCTCTATGGGGCAGTCATCTCTCTTGCGCACGTGGCCACAGGCTCCCCCACGCATCCGTCCCCATCAAAGCTCCCCCCACCCAAGAGGCTGCAGCCTTCTCTGCTCTCTGTCCCCACCACAGAGGGCACTCTCACGACCCTGGCCACTGCCACCTCTGTTGCCCCTCCTCGCCGGGGCGGACTCGTGTGCTCCAGGACAGTCCCGGGAGCAGACCTCTATGGGGCTGGAACCATAGCCAGGCCCCAAGGGCCGTGCAACTAAGGAAGAAAAGCTGAAATCTCTCCTCCCCGTTGCACAAACCATGAATTGACACCGCCCCCACTGGCTTTGTAAACTCAGTGCCTACAGAACATCTGAACGGACATCCAGTGCTTCTGCAACCATGACGGGTCTAGCTTTAGCAGCTGTAAACTTTGTGGGCACAAACACATGGGAGTTGGGCCTGGCCAGAGTCTGAGCTGCTCCCATAGCATCCACAGCGGGTCCAGATTCATGATTACTGCAGTCCTGGGACCTGACTTCAGTGGATCTATGCTGGTGGCCTGGTGAAAACAACGTCTGAGAGACACCAAGGGCCAATTGCCAGCATACCCACAGTTAAGGAGGGGCCGAGAGCAGTGTCAAAAACAGTGCAATCTGAGAGATCACACAACGGGTGAAAGGCGACACAACAGAGCACAGCCACAGGTGAACAGGTCCAGAGAAGGAATACTCAGTGGCTTCCCTCCCAGTGAGAGTGCTCCAAACCTGCCTACCTCACACCGCAGATCAGAAACACAGCTAAGAAACAGATCTGGGGGCCTCTACTGCAACAACTAGGGAGCAGACCCCACGTCTGACAGGGCAGTGACAACCACAGAGCAAAGGGGAGGCCCTGCTCAATATCCAGTGCAAGCTCTGGTCACCGCAACATCAGTCATACCTCCTGTAAAAGGGATAATGGCCAGCATACACTGAGGAAAGAGGTGGCAGATGTGTATACTAAAAATAATCCTCACAGAAAAAAGCTACTATACGCCAATAAAATGGACAACCTAGAAGAAATGGACAAATTCCTAGAAAGGTACAACCTTCCAAGACTGAACAAGGAAGAAACAGAAAATATGAACAGACTAATCACAACTACCGAAATTGAAACTGTGATAAAAAACTTCCAGCGAACAAAAGTCCAGGATTAGATGGCTTCACAGGCAAATTCTGTCAAACATTTAGAGAAAAGTTAACACTTATCCTTCTCAAACTATTCCAAAAAATTGCAGAGGTATGAACACTCCCAAGGTCATTCTACAAGGCCACCATCACCTTGATATGAAAACTAGACAAGATATCACAGAAGAAGAAAATTACAGGCCAATACCACTGCTGCACATAGATGTAAACATCCTCAACAAAATACTAGCAAACCAAATACAACAACACATTAAAAGGATCATACACCATGATCAAGTGGGATTTATCCCAGGGATGCAAGGATTCTTCAATATATGTAAATAAATCAATGTAATACACCACATTAACAAACTGAAGAACAAAAACCATATGATCATCTCAATAGATTCAGAAAAAGCTTTTGACAAAATTCAGCACACATTTATGATAAAAATTCTCCAGAAAGTGGGCATAGAGGAAACCTACTTAGACATAATAAAGGCCATATACGACAAACCCACAGCAAATATCATTCTCAATGGTGAAAAACTGAAAGCATTTCCTCTAAGATCAGGAACAAGACAAGGATGTCCACTCTCACCACTTTCATTCAACATAGTTTTGGACGTCCTAGCCATGGCAATCAGTGAAGAAAAAGAAATCCCAATTGGAAAAGAAGAAGTAAAACTGTCAGTGTTTGCAGATGACATGATACTATACATAGAAAATCCTAAAGATGCTACCAGAAAACTACTAGAGCTTGTCAATGAATATGGTAAGATTTCAGGATACAAAATGAATACACAGAAATCTCTTGCATTTCTATATGCTAACAATGAAAGATCAGAAAGAGAAGTTAAGGAAACAATCCCATTTACCATCACATCAAAAAGAATAAAATAGCTAGGAATAAACCTACTTAAGTAGTCAAAAGACTCAGAAAACTATAAGATACTCATGAAACTATAAGATACATTGTCAAAATGACTATACTACCCAAAGCAATCTACAGATTCAATGCAATCCCTATCAAATTACCAATAGCATTTTTCACAAAAGTAGAACAAAAAACTTTACAATTTGTATGGAAACACAAAAGATCCTGAATAGCCAAAGCAATCTTGAGAAAGAAAAATGGAACTGGAGGAATCAGGCTCCCTGACTTCAGACTGTACTATGAAGCTACAGTCATCAAAACAGTATGGTACTGGCACAAAAATAAACTCAAAATGAATTAAAGACCTAAATGTAAGACTGGATACTATAAAACTCTTAGAGGAAATCATAGGCAGAACACTCTCTGATATAAATCGCAGAAAGATCTTTTTTGATCCACCTCCAAGAGTAATGAAAATAAAAACAAAAATAAAGCAATGGGATCTAATTAAACTTAAAAGCTTTTGCACAGCAAAGGAAACCATAAACAAAATGAAAAGACAGCCCACAGAATGGGAGAAAATATTTGCAAATGAAGTGACTGACAAGAGATTAATCTCCAAAATATGCAAACAGCTCATGCAGCTCAATATCAAAAATAATAATAATAATAAAGCCAAACAACCCAATCAACATATGGGTGGAAGATCTAAATAGACATTTCTAGAAAGAAGACATACAGTTGGCCAAAAAGCACATGAAAAGATGCTCAAGATCACAAATTATTAGAGAAATGCAAATCAAAACTACAATGAGGTATTACCTCATAGTGGTCAGAATAGCCATCATTAAAAAATCTACAAACAATAAATGCTGGAGAGGGTGTGGAGAAAAGGGAACCCTCATGCACTGTTGGTGGGAATGTAAATTGGTACAGCCACTATGGAGAACAGTATGCAGCTTCCTTAAAAAAATAAAAATAGAACTACCAAATGATCTAGCAATCCCATTCCTGGGCATATATCCAGAGAAAACTGTAAATTCAAAAGGATACATGCACCCTAATGTTCACTGCAGCACTATTTACAATAGCCAGGACATGGAAGCAACCTAAATGTCCATCGACAGAGGAATGGATAAAGAAGATGCAGTATATATATACAATGGAATATTACTCGGCCATAAAAAAGAATGAAATAACGCCATCTGTAGTGACATGGATGGACTTAGAGACTGTCATACTGAATGAAGTAAGTCAGACAGACAAATATCATATGATATCGCTTATATGTGGAATCTAAAAAAAGCGTACAAATGAACTTATCTACAAAACAAAAAAAGAGTTACAGATATAGAAAACAAACTTATGCTTACCAGGGGTTAAGCAGGGGAGGGACAAATTGGGAGATTGGGATTGACATCTACACACTACTATATATAAAATAGAAAACTAATAAGGACCTACTGTAGAGCCCAGAAAACTCTACTCAACACTCTGTAATGTCCTATATGGGAAAAGAATCTAAAAAAGAGTGGATATATGTATATGTATAACTGATTCACTTTGCTGTACACCTGAAACTAACACAACACTGTAAATCAACTATACTCTGATAAAAATTTTTAAAAAAAGAAATAGAGTCACAGAGGTAGAAAACAAACTAATGGTTACCAAGGTGAAAGGGGGGAGGGATAAATTGGGAGATTGGGATTGACATATATACACTGCTATATATATAAAATAGGTAACTAATAAGAACCTACTGTAGAGCACAGAGAACTCTACTCAGTACACTGTAATGTCTTATATGGGAAAAGAATCTAACTGGATATATGTATAGGTATAACTGATTCACTTTGCTGTACAGCAGAAACTAACACAACATTGTAAATCAACTATACCCCAATAAAAATTAATTTAAAAATATAAAACAAAAGTAAGGTATATTTCTGATTATAAATTATATATATATACCTTTTTTTACATCTTTTTAAATAGGATTTATTTTTCTTCAGAAGTTTCAGGTTTACAAAACAATTGAGCAGAAAGTTCAGAAATTTCCCATAAATCCATCTCTCCCTCCCGCATAAAGTTTCCCATTAATAACATTTTGCTTTAGTGTGATACATTTATTACAATTGATGAAGCAATATTGATAATTATTAACTAAAGCCTATAGTTTCTATGAAGGTTCACTTTTTGTATTTCTTTGACTTTTGACAAATGCATACTGCCATGTATCCATCATTACAGCATCATATAGGATAGTTTCAGTGCCCTACAAATCATCTGTGCTTCAACCCTTCTTCCTTTCCCTTTACCCCCTGGCAACCACTGGTCTCTTACTGTCTCTATAGTTTTGCCTTTTTCCAGAATGTCACATAGATGGAATCATACTGTAACATAGTCTTTTCAGACTGCCTTCTTTCATTTGGCAATACACATTTCAGTTTTCTCTGTGTCTTTTTGTATCTTGATAGCTCATTTCTTTTTATCTCTGAATAATATTTTATTGTATGGATGTAATATAGTTTGTTTAACCACTTACCTACATCTTGGTAGCTTCCAATTTTAAGCCAATAATAAATAAATCTGCTGTAAACGATCTGTATATAGGTGTTTGTGTGGACATAAGTTTATAACTTATTTGGATGAATACCTAGGACTACAGTTCCCAGTTTGTATGGTAAGACTATGTTTAGCTCTATAAGAAATTGCCAAACTGTTTTCTGAAATGGTTGTACCATTTTGCATTCCCGCCACTAGTGGGTGAGAGTTCCTATTGCTCTACAATCTGGCTAGCATTTGATGTTCTTAATGTTTTGGATTTTATCAGAAATGTATTTTGCAATTTTTTTCTTCAGTCTGTGATTTGTCTTTCATACTCTTAGTATCATTTGCAGAGTAAAAGAAAAACTATATATTTTATATAAATTAAATAGAATGAAATAAAAAATTTCATTAAGTTCTATTATATACTTCTCCTGATTTCCTGAGAAAAAAAATCTTAAGAAGTGAATGCAAAACCCATTTAAAAAATTTTATGTCATCTTAATCCTGAAGGATAACCTTATTTGGAAAGAAAAGGTAGCATACAGGAACTATTTTAATCCAATGGTAGTGATTTATCCCTGCTACTAAACATTATATGACTTAAAAATCATTTAATAATCATTAATACAGGGTAATTTATTTGTATACATAAGAAGAAAGTGAGGCGAAAAGAAGAAAATACTACAGAACAGTAGGAAGGCTGGAACCCTTCCTTGCATAGTGAGAAAGAAGAACCTGTGGTTTTGAAGCTGAGAAAATTTGACAATATGAATTTATCACTCAGAACCCAATGGAATTCATAGAATATATTTAGAAAAGTAAATTGGCATATGACATTGAAAAATAAAACATAACAATCTATCACTTGGGAGATAAACAATAGTTTCTATCAAGTTCTGTGTGGGTAAAAAATATGTACTCATTAGAAATTGAGCATTCACCCCCTGACACTTTTATTAACTCCTAGATATTAAGAATGATTTTATCAAATCATTAATAAGGTTTGTCTGGAGCTACGCTAGCTACCTGTGGCTATTTAAATTTAATTTAATTAAAATAGAGAATGTAGTTGCTCAGTTGCATTAATCACAAAAGCGCTCAACAGCCACATATGGATCATAGCTGCCATATCAGACAGTGCAGGTGTAAAATATCTCATCATCACAGAAAATTCTACTTGATAACACTGGTCTAGAATATAGCCAAATTTATTGCTAAGATTCACTCTCAAAACTAGACTCTTGGAAAACCAGCCTAGGTAAATACAAAGATATTATTAGTAGTAAGAAAGTCATTTTAGAAATGGACAAAATGGCTGTCCTCTTTACTGTAGTAGATGTAGAAGTGTAAGCAGCTCCTTTGCCCCTTTTCTGTTTGTTCATTCCTGTTTTCCTCCAGTCTTGATCATAAAGATGAGATTACCAGGCAACATTTAATCTAGTTCCTGATTTTTGCTTTACTGAATGTACACAATGCCTTGCCTAATCTATTGATTCCTTTCCTGGATTAGAAGGAGTAAGAATGAAGAATTAAGTAGTTAAAGAATGATTGACTCTCTACCCCTAGCTTCCCTTCAGTAAATTTTCAGGTGGACCCCACAGGTGCAGTTGGACCATGTGGGCAAGACAGCCTCCAACTGCAGGTGGACCACGTGAGCAAGACAGCATCCCAAGGAAGATCAGGAGAAGTCAGTAGGTCTGCATGCAATGGAAAGATGATGAAGAATCTGACCTCCTGCCTTAATGATTACGATTGCTTCCCCTTTTTCCCTTTAAATATTGTCATTGGCTGAGCAGAATCTTCAGAGTTGGGTTCTAGACACAAGTCCACCTTCTCCCCAGATCGCTACCTTTTCTGAATGAAGCACCTTTCCTTTCTATTGACACTTGCCCCTTGATTATTGGCTTTTGAGTGGCAAGCAGCCAAACTTGAGTTTGGTAACAGAAGGTTGCTGCTATCACAGTTATCATTGTTGAGGGCACACAGCATTGATTTAATATGTTTTTACTTCAGGCCTAACAGTAATACTGATACCAGCTATCATTTTTGAGTGCTTACTATGTGTCAGGTGCTGTATTAGCATTCTGTACTTTTAAATTTTGTATTTTTAATCTCATTTTGTGTTCTTGACAATCTTGTAAAAGTAAATATCCTATCCTTGTTTTACAGATGAGAAAACAGACACAGACATTTAGTGACTTATACAAAATTATATGGTGGCAGAGATGAGATTCAAAATGGGATTAGTCTGATTTCAAGTCCTATAATCTTTTCACTATACAGTATATTGTCTCCCTACACAAACCTTCTGGATGTAACAGAAGATGAAGAAAAAAATGACACAATGTGCTTTCTAAAACCTCTTGGCCTGCAATTTGGCATAGGTAGAAGACACAGACAGACACTGGGAGAAGATTAACTCAGATGGCTGGGATCAAACGTCACACTAGCAAACACAAGGCTCTCAATTTGCAAAGCGCTGGCCAAGATTCACTTTGAAGAAGCATTTCCCCATGAGACTTTAGGGGTAGCCTTGAGGAAGTGGAGTTTGGATGTGCTTAGTCTCAGGTCCCAACGTTTACATCACAAAGATTCCACACAGCATGAAAGTCAACATGGCGCTTGACCTTTTATCCTCCCCAATACAGTATGTAACATTTTGGTGAAACTTTTCAGTTTTTGGTTACTAAATCAATTCTTACTCTAAGCAAATATTCTTTAAATAATTTTAATAAAAGGTTTTTTTTCTTTCCTTAATGATAAGAGAAGTAGCATCAACTGATCACATACTCAGAAGCACTTCCTTAGAGCTACAGTAGCTCTCAAAACAAGTTTTCAAAACAGATGACATGGGTCTATGGCAGAAAAAGAAATGCCTTTCTAAAAGTATGTATCTAAAGAAGAAAAGAATTTAAGGCACCTGATACAAAGCTGATTCTGTTACATTGTGACAATACAGCAGACTTTTTGGTTAAACCAAGCTTACATTGCTGTTCTGTGATGCCAGAAAATTCATGGGCAAAAATAAGAATAATTGCAGCTCTGTGGTCAGTATACAAAAAAGAGCTGAGGTGATAGCACTACTTTTTTGGGCTGGTTTAATAAATGCTTTATGCTTGCTAGGAGTAGAGAAAGGGCTTGCTTTGCCCTCTCATCACAGACAAAATATCAGGCCACTCATAAAGTCTGTAATTTTTTTTTCTTTAAAATATGAGGTGTTGGACTTCCCTGGTGGTGCAGTGGTTAAGAATCCGCCTGCCAATGCAGGGGACACAGGTTCGAGCCCTGGTCCAGGAAGATCCCACATGTCAGGTAGCGACTAAGCCTGTGCACCACAACTACTGAGCCTGCACTCTAGAGCCCGTGAGCCACAACTACTGAGCCTGCGCACCACAACTACTGAAGCCTGTGCACCTAGAACCCATGCTCCACAACAAGAGAAGCCACCACAATGAGAAGCCCACACACCACAATGAAGAGTAGCCCCTGCTTGCCGTAACTAGAGAAGGCCCACGTGCAGCAACGAAGACCCAATGCAGCCAAAAATAAATTTATTAAAAAACTGAGTTTTTTTGTCCCCTATTCTACTATGTTCTTTCAGTGTTCTAAAATGGTGCAGTAGTAACAACATTCAAATCATCATATGCTTACACATTCACACTGTAAACACCATGGAGAGAGAGATCTTGGCCTTTTATGTCTGCTGATGTTAAGAGTTTAGGTATTGTTGGAAATACAAAGGAGGATTAAGATGATTCTGGATGAGGTAAAATCTGAAATAAGATATAACTGTTGGAAAGCCATAAAAAAGAGGTGATAAATTTCTGAAATGATGCACTGCAAAAAAGTTGTTCGGTTGCTATGAACATGACTAAGAGCTAGTTGCAGGTCACAGATCAAATTGGATAAAAAAGACCCCACACTGTGGGTAAAAAGAAGTGAAGTTAAAGAACACAAAGTTGAAGTAAATGGAAGATTCTTAAATTTATAAAGGAAGATGGACGATTCTTTAAATTTATATAAATCTGCTAATTGCTGACCATACCACATGGTCAGCATCTATCAATGATGTGGAGTTAAAATGGTCTGAGAATAAATTCTGCATTGGTTCAATACCAGAAAATGTATCAAGAGATGCACTAAAAATGATAGTCATCTATCATGATGATAAGAAAGAATCTACCACTTCAGAGGTATACCTGCCACCTACCCAGGTATACCTCTGAGTTGAATTCTTCATCTTCTACCTGGAACCTCCCCTGTTTCTGCTCTATAGTTTGATGTCAAGGGCCCTCAGTGGATGCAATCTCACATTGCCCTGCTGTGTGGTACATTTCATCCTTGTTTTCATTCATTATGATCATAGAATCAGATGGCTGAGAGTTAACATTACTGCAACAGGAATATATGATGGAGTTGCAATGTCTAACAGCAAGAAAGAAATGGAAGTGTAAGTGACTCTGAATACCATTCAACTCATTAAGTGGACATCTTGGAATGAATATGAAGAGTGAGACATGAATCTATTGAGCCCTTCATCAGTCAAAATGCATGTGTACCTCTCACAGTATGAGCATCCCACCACACGAAGTATAATTTCGTATAACAAATATATATTTCATACACATGAGCTCTCAAACACAAGCTAACTTGTTTATATCTGGTCCCTGTCTGAATAAACAGTAATCTGTCCCAAACAAAAATAAAATGATATGAATTAAAGTTTTTGAGGGTGGTCCAGTGGTTAGGATGCCTCACTCTCACTGCCGAGGGCCCAGGTTCAATCCCTGGTTAGGGAACTAAGATCCCGCAAGACCTACTGGTGCAGCCAAAAACAAAAAAGTTTTTGAGAAACAGTATGAATGTCTCCAATGTGGTAGGAATATATGGCTCAACACATATAAAATCAATACATACAAATCTATGTAGACTATGTAAATTATGAGTGATTTAAAAGATTTTAGAAAGTAATTTTGACCTTTACTTTTCCAATTAAATTTAAAGCATAACCCCCTCCTGAACTGTCATGATACTACAGTGAAATATGCTGAGTTTATTTTAGTAGTAGAATTTATTTCAATGGGTTCATACATAATTTTAGTTCTTTATAAACATTCTAGAGGTTGAATGGGTCAGTTGTATATCTATTCTACTGCACATATCTTAAAATGTTGCATGGGGACATTTAAACAGTCTTGTAATGTTTTTTTGTGGAGAGAATATAACTAAAAAGACTAATGCAGGTCTAAATTCCTGTGTACTTATGAAGGAAATCCTTTAATATGCTGTAACCGCCCGTGTTATAACTTTAAAAACAAAGAAAGGCTCAAAAAATAACTGTTTGGCTTCTTATTTTCTAGAAGGAAATTTATGTCACCAATGTATGTAACATTCCAATTTAATAAAAGGAGAAACCATTTTACATTTAAAATGTTAAAATATAAAACTGACTTTATGGGAATGTAAATTGGTGCAACCACTATGGAAAATGGTATGGAGAGTCCTCAAAAGATTAAAAATAGAACTACCATACAATTGAGCAATTTCTCATCTGTATATTTATCTAAAGGTAATGAAATTACTATCTTGAAAAGATATCTGCACCCTCATGGTCATTGTAGCATTATTTACAACAGCCAAGACACAGAAACAACCTAAGAATCCATTGACAGATAAATGGATAAAGAAAATGTGGTATACACACACACACACACACACACACACACACACACACACACAATGGAACATTATGCAGCCATAAAAAAGGAAATCCTGCCATTTGTGACAATATGGATGGACCTGAGGGCACTATCCTAAGTAAACTAAGTAAGAGAGAAAGAGACAAATACTGTATGATCTCACTTATATGTGGAATCTGAAAAAAAACAAACTCATAGACACAGAGAAAAGACTGGTTGTTGCCAGAGGTGGGGAATGCGGCGGTGGGCAAAATGGGTGAGGGTGGTCAAAAGGTAAAAACTTCCAGTTATAAGATAAATAAGACATTAGTAAAAAAAAAAAAAAAAAAAAGCCAAGAATAAACTATGACTCAATCCATTCTTTCCTGAGAATTGGGGCCATGGTCCTTTGGTTGAGGGGGAGGAGAGGGTGGTCAGGGAAGATAACCCCACTGTTTCTGAGGTAAAAGTCACCAATGCAAAGGAGTCTTTGACTTGCATTTCCTAACAAATTAACACAATTTTTTTAATACTAGTAATTCATGTTAAAAAAATGTTAGACCTAACTCTAACCCAATCCTTTTGAAGACACTTCAAAAGTATTTTGCTAGCTACAATAAGTATATTCAAAAGAAAAATAAACCTGGAGTTGTTCCTCTCAAAATGAACTGTATTAAAAACAGGAAGTTCTCTTTTCTGATGGGGCATATTTATATAAAAAGATTGGTGTTTTCAAAGACCAAAAAATTTATTTGATATGCTTTCCTTTCTGATGAAAGAGGAACAATCTAATAAGTACAAAAACTGGAAGATAAAAAAAAATACTAAAGAAAAAAATCTACAAATAGTTACTGCAAGCTCAAATGTTCAATACAGTTAGTTGACTTTTATCACCATTTGAAAAATAGTTTTATTACCAATTGAGAAAACCAACCAAAGTAAAAATAAAAGAATTCCAATTTAGGAAAACAAACTGTTACTTTATTCCCCCTTAAACAATCCCTTCCCAACCCCTCAGTTCAACAGAATAAATATTTTTGAGCACCTATGTACCTACTATGTGCCAGACATTGTATAGTATGTATATTATATATTATATATATAACCCGGATTATATATGTAATCCAGGTGGCCAATTACAAATATATATCCAATCTGTCTACTATTCATCTCACTCTGTCTTTCTTGTCCTTTATAACTATTAAAATATAAACTAATTTCCTATCATTTTGATTAAAAAGCAAACCCAGTGATACATCTAAACTGTTATATCATTTCCTCCTCAAATTTATAATCATCTGGGCTATGGTAAATAACAGAAATTACTGCCATAATCTTGTTTAGTTCTTATAAAAATTTATAGCAGAAAATGTCTTACAAGCATTAATATTAAGGCTCCAGGATTCATGTTAAATGAAGTCTACCCATCATTTTCAGATTATATTACATTTCGGGTATAATTTTGTTCCTTATAGCTCTGTATATTAAAGCTGTGAATATTTTCCAATAGAATAATTCAATTTAAAATACATTAGAAGCAGCTCTATTTACAATAGCCAGGACATGGAAGCAACCTAAGGGTCCAACAACAGATGAATGGATAAAGAAGGTGTGGCACATATATACAATGGAATATTACTCAGCCATAAAATGAGATGAAATTGAGTTATTTGTAGTGAAGTGGATGGACCTAGAGACTGTCAAACAGAGTGAAGTAAGTCAGAAAGAGAAAAACAAATACCGTATGCTACACATACATATGGAATCTAAAAATAAATTTAAAAAAAAGGTTCTGAAGAACCTAGGGGCAGAACAGGTATAAAGACGCAGACGTAGAGAATGGCCTTGAGGACACGGGGAGGGGGAAGGGTAAGCTGGGACAAAGTGAGAGAGTGGCATGGACATATATATACTACCAAATGTAAAATAGATAGTGGGAAGCAGCTGCATAGTCCAGGGAGATCAGCTTGGTGCTTTGTGAACACCTAGAGGGGTGGAATAGGGAGGATGGGAGGGAGACGCAAGAGGGAGGGGATATGGGGATATATGTATATGTATATCTGATTCACTTTGTTATAAAGCAGAAACTAACACACCATTGTAAAGCAATTATACTCCAATAAAGATGTTAAAAAAATACATTAGAATATATGATTACAATAACTGGTCATATTGTCCACTACTAATTACAGTGTTCTTGATATTGCAGCATTCTTTATGTGTAGAAATGTGACTAAACACAAATAAAAAATAAGAGTAAATATAAAACCACACTAAAACAATTTTAATAAACAAGAGAGTGAAAGGCACTTTCAAGTAAGATATCCTTATATCTTTATATTTATCTATAAAGATAAATAAATTTAAGTGAACTGAAAATACTGCTAATTCTAAATTATATCTGATTTTGCCACCAGAAACATTATAAGTAAATTTAAATATGTGAAGCTTGTTATGTATTTATGGTTTATAAAATATCTTTTTATTACTAAATGTATTTACAATGATGTCAGGTTCTCATTATGAGATTAAAAATATTTAAAAGACATCAAGGATGTCATTTATAATCCCAAATTAAATAGTTTTTTTCAAAATTGAGACTATTACTTTACATGAATTGCAGTATAAAGTTCAGTGCAATGTGGAATTTCAATAATTTCCTATATCTTCCTTTAATGCGTTAAATGTAGTATTTTATTTTTAAATGTAGCATTTTTTCAGATACTATCATTACAGGGATACCAATATAATATTCAAGTATACTTTTCAAAGCCAAAAAGTTTTTAGAGTAGATACAAAAGTACTGACAACTACAAAATCACAATTTCCAAAAAAAAAAAAAAAAATTAAATAAAGCTGTTCCTATTCCAATAATAAGCATGATTTTTCAGTTATTTTATCAGCCATTAAAAATTGTGTAAAAATAAATTAGCCCATTTATTCTTACCTAGAAGAACAGGGAATGCTGGCATAACTATTCTGTCTCAGATGCTGTATACATTTTTATTATTTTGCAACTAGAACAAACTAAAACTCTTATACTCAATGTTGCTTTTATAGGAGTTGTCAGAAAATATTGGTTAAATATTCTGATTCCTGAAGGGAAAATACAAGATAGGTTTTGGGCTATTTTGCACCTAACTTTCAAGACTTCAGTGTACATTTTTTTTTTTTTTTTTTTTTTTTTTTTTGTGTCAAAACCGTGTCCCTTGCATCGGCAGGCAGACTCTCAACCACTGCGCCACCAGGGAAGCCCCAGGGTACATTTTTAATTTATCAAATAAAATTCCTCTTCCTTAAATATTGTGCTGGCTGTATTTCTTCTACAAAAATGTGTTCAAACCAAAAGGACCCTAAAACATTTGGGAGTTTAACTCCCCTGTTTACATCAAGATTTTGTTTAATGAAAGCACAGGCATTTAAAAAAGAACACAGTTAAAGATAGAAGACACCTCAGTTATCATCTTTATCCCCTCCTTTTACAGATGAGAGCACTGGGGTCCAGTGAGGTTGAATGACCCACTGAGGCCCACTAAGCTGGACTCGAACCCAGGCTTCACGCCCTTCGTCCATACCTAGTTCCCTTCAAACATGGAATAATGCCAAACCACAAAGCTAACCCAGTTATGAGCACAAACAAGCTTCTACTGGCAATAATTAATTTTTTAAATGCAATAAAGAAAACTATCATGTTTCTTCTTTGACAACTGTTATTCAACAAGAAATTTTCCTTTTTGCTCTATGTATTCTCTTATTAGTTAAATTCTGTCAATCTCTGACAATCAGAACAAGTTTAAGACTCAGACCCCCTTTTGAAAAAGCTAGTTTCATAAGACAATATACATCATTTCTTAATTTAGGGAAAAACATATTTTATTGGATTTTATTTTTATCAACATTACTGTTTAGTACAAAATATTTCTGTTCTCTCAAACCAAGAAAAGCTCAAACCTATTCAAGATCTCCCTTGAGATTCCATTCAAATGGAATGATTTTATTTTATAGGAAATCATATTTTAATTTTTTACTAAATCAGTTCCATATGACTGAGAAAAGGAAACCCCTATCCAAGGAGTCTGGACGCTTAACAGTACAGATGATGGAACACAGCTCCTGTTCTTTCCCATACAAAGTCACTGGACCTCTGTGAAGTCACCTCTCTTTCTACCTACACAGTTTCTATTACTCCTTGGTGTACCTGATTACTGAGAACTTCATATCAATGCTCTGGCTCTAAAACTCTAAAGAGTAAGAGAAGTGGAACATTACTGAAAGCATTCCTAGAGCATTCAGACCTACAGGCTCTTCCCTGAACGTTTATACTTGGATTCAAAATATTCTGACCACTGAAACAGCATGTCTGTCTTCAACTCACCTCTCTGCTGCTACCCTGCTCACAACACAAAATGGATCCTCTTCCACTGGAAAACTGGACAATTTAATCTTATCTTGTTGGAGGATTTTCACCAAAATTAATGAGATGTTCTTATGTGAAGAGGAAACAGCAAAAAATTTTGTTGTTAAAATAACAACAGGGCTTCCCTGGTGGCGCAGTGGTTGAGAGCCCGCCTGCTGATGAAGGCGACATGGGTTCGTTTCCCGGTCCGGGAAGATCCCACATGCCGCGGAGCAGTTGGGCCTGTGAGCCATGGCCGCTGAGCCTGCGCGTCCGGAGCCTGTGCTCCGCAACGGGAGAGGCCACAACAGTGAGAGGCCAGTGTACCGCAAAAAAAAAAAATAATAATAATAACAAAACTAGGTTCATTTTTAGAGACAAAACTGTTTGGAAAAATAAATCCTTCTGTACTGAGACAGGGCGTACGTAATCTCACCTTATGGGGAGTTTTTAGAAAATTCACTTTAGCTGTGGATTATGTAAATATTTCTGTAAAATACTATTTGGGGAACTTAAGAATTCATTGTACTAAGCTTTAACTCTAAAATCATCTATATCTTCTAACTAATTTTGGCAAGAAGCCTTCAATGTAAAGTAGATGCTTTAGTTAATAAATATTTAGAGTATGATTCAAATTAATAGCATTCACATACAAAGGAGTAAATCCATCTATTCAATTTATTGACCATCTATTCAATCATAAAAGCTGTTATGTATGTATACAACTTTTCATAGCTTAGAAAACACTTTCATATGCAGTACTGAATTTATATGCTGTGACAATTACAAAACACATAATTCTTGCTTTCACTCATTTTCATAGAGGAAAATTAAATAGGTATAAAACAGATAAATATAGGGTAATGATTAGGACAGAACACTTTTTTGTATTGAGATATAATTGACACATAACATTGTATTACTTTCAGGTGTACAACATAATGATTTGATATATGTATATGGACATAATACTTTTAAAAATGAGAGTAGGTCAACAGAATCAATAGAAGAAATCTCAGAAAAATGCTTTTGTAGACTCTAATTCCTTAAATTTCCAATTTAGTCCATTTATCCAGATTATTTAGATGAAGAAATTAGAATTCCAGGCAGGCCCATTCCCCTTCCTTTGGGAGTTTCCCAGCAGAGGTTTAAATCCTGCCAACTAATAATCCGCTCCATATTTACAAAGGCACTTTGATTTCTTAGCCACCCATGCCTAATTTTTCACAATTTGTCACCACTGTAATCTTCTGTCACATGGCTCAGTGGTACCTAAGCACACTAACTGTACATAGTAGGTACAAAAGTAAATATTTTTTTATTTGACTAGAATTATTTTGAAGAAGGTAAATGGTCTGAATCTTAAACAGGAAAACAAACACATCAGTTAAAAAAAAATCATACGGAAGGCAGAATGGAAAATACCAAGCTATAAGGAAGTCTTCAGTGACAGGTTGCAGGGCTCTGCCCTGCCTTTCATGTTATACTGTTTAATCCACTGACTTTAATGAGGACACCAATGATACAATGATCAAATTTGCCTGTGACAAAAACCTGAGAGGACTAATTTATTATGGTGAAATGTTAAAAACAGAGTCCAAAAAGGTTCAAACAAGCTGATACCATAGGTCCAAACTAAAATGATCAAGTTTCAGAGAGACAAATGCAAATATCTGTATTTACTGCCCAATTGTAGGGCAGTGGACTTATGCCATTAAAGGTTTTAACTGAATTTAAGCTCACTAAGAGTTCACAATGAGACATGTTTGATAAACACATAACCCAAATGATAACTGGCTCTGAAGCTAGATTAATATAAGCTTAGATGACAGCTCCACTTCTATGTACTGCTGAGGTCATACCAAAAATATCATATTTAGTTATCATCATGACTCTTTAAAGCAACTAGATAAAATAGAACACAGGAGAGAGAAATGAGGATATAGAATGTGAATAATAATCATAACAGCATTAGTAAAAATAATAATTATTAATATTTATAGATCACTTATTAATGTCATGCACTGGGCTAAGAGATTATTACCTCAAGGTTTTTACAAAACACTATAAAGTGGTAATTTTTTCTATCCTCATTTTACAGATAAGAAAACTGAGGCTTGGGGGCTTCCCTGGTGGCGCAGTGGTTGGGAGTAGGCCATGGAAAAAAAAAAAAAAAAGAAAAGAAAACTGAGGCTTGGATATATTAAGTAATTTGATCAAGTTCACCGGGTAGTAGATATTAAGGTGAGAATTTGACTTTAGGCAATCTACTTTCAGGGTCTGAACTTCCTGCTACCTAACCACCCACCCATCCAGTTCCTGGGACCCTAACTGTATGCTAGGCACTGAAGCACTGGAATACAAGAGTGGATGTGACAAGTAAGAGTCTCTGACCTCAAACTTACATTCCAATGAAAAAGACAGATATTTTTAAGTAAAAAAAATAATAAAAAATTATAATAAGTTCCATGAAGGAAACAAGGTACTTTGAGAGAATAATGGAGCAGTGCAAGGGGATACACATTAATAGTTAGAGAAGTGAAGACATTTAAGCAGAAACCAAAGAAAGAGAAAGAGGTGGTTAAGCACAGGAAGAGTGAAGAAGAACATATAAGGCAGATGTTTGTCCAAAGGCCTTGGCATCTTTGAGAAGCTAAAGGAAAACCATGAGGCTCAAGTGAATGCAGAAAAGAAAAGTAGATAGGAAGAGTAGATGTTAAGACAATTGCGATCAGATTATGCAGGGCCTGGTAAGCTATGGAAAAGTTTGGATTTATATTTCTAAATGCAAATGGGAAGACACTCCAAGTTGTTAAATGGAAGAACAACATGATTCAGTTCACATTTGCCTTTGCTAATATGTTGTGTATGGACTGAGGGGGGACATGACTTCATGAAGCTAATATCGTGGCAAGGAAAAAACAGATAACAAACACAATAAATGAGTAAGATGTGGAGTGAAATAAAGCAGAAAGGGGAAAGAGAGTACTGGGGGAGTGGTGTACAATTTAAAATAAGGTGGTCAGGGATGGGCTCACAGAGGAAATATGAAAGCAATTACTTGAAGGCATTAAGCTAGTGATCCATAGGCTATCATAGGGAACAGTGTTCCAGGCAAAGGGAATAGCAAGAACAAAGGCCCTGAAGTGGGATTGTATCTGATGTGTTTGAGGAACAGCAAGGAAGCCAATGTGGCTAGAGCAGAGTGATGGAGGAGAAAAGTAGGAGATGAGGGGCAGAGAGGTAACAGGAGGACCAGACTGTGCAGTATATTGTAGATCAATTGTGGGGACTTTGGCTTTTACCACGACTAAGGTAGGGAACCACTGGCAGTTGCAATCAGAAGAGGGACAAGATTTGTCTCTGCTCTCTGTGAAGGGACTAAAATGGGTTGAAGCACAGAAAAAAGGAAGCCAATTAGGACATTACTACGATAACACTGGTGAAAATGATAGTACCTTGAGCTAGAGTATAGCAGTGGATATAGCGGAAGAAGATATAGGGATGGCAAGCAAGCATCTGAAAAGATGTTTAATATCATCAATCATTAGGGAAATGCAAATTAAAGCCACAATGAGATATCATTATACACCTACCAGAATGGCAGCATATAAAAAGACTGATCAAACACTTTAAACAAATATAATTGCTGAAATATAAATATCATTATAAAAGAAGTTATTTTCATCCTGATTTTAAAACTTTCTAGGCAGAACACTCTTTGACATATATCGCAGAAATATTTTTTTGGATTTTTTTTCCTTTTCCTAAAGTAAAGGAAATAAAAGCAAAAATAAACAAATGGGACCTAATTAAACTTAAAAGCTTTTGCACAGCAAAAGAAACCATTGACAAAATAAAAAGACAAGCTACTGAATGGGAGAACATATTTGCAAATGATATGACCAATATAGGATTAATATCCAACACATATAAACAGCTCATACAACTCAACATCAAAAAAAAAAAACAGCCTAATTAAAAAATGGGCAGAAAAACTGAATAGACATTTTTCCAAAGAGGAAATGCAGATGGCCAAGAGGCACATGAAAAGATGCTCAACATCACTAATTATCAGGGAAATGCAAATCAAAACCACAATGAGATAACACCTCATACCAGTAAGAATGGCTATAAATGAAAAGTCTACAAATAAGAAATATTGGCACGGATGTGGAGGAAAGGGAACCTTTGTACACTGTTGATGGGCATATAAATTGGTGCAGCCAGTGTGGAAAACAATATGGAAGTTTCTCAAAAAGTTAAAACTAAAACTACCATATGACCCAACAATTCCACTCCTGGGTATATATCTGAAAGAAACAAAAACACCAATTTGAAAACATACATGCACCCCAATGTTCACAGCAGCATTATTTATAATTGCTAAGACATGGGAACAACCTAAGTGTCTATTAACAGATGAATGGATAAAGATGTGGTATATATGTGTATATATATATACATATTCACACAATGGAACAAAAAAGAATGAAATTTGATGGACATGGAAGCATTATGCTAAGTAAAATAAGTCAGAAAGACAAATACTGTATGATATTACTTATTTGTGGAATCTAAAAAATACAACAAACTAGTGAATATAACATAAAAGAAGCAGACTCACAGATATAGAGAATAAACTAGTGGTTACCAGTGCGGGGGCAATGTAGGTGAGTGGGGGGTGGGAGGTACACACTACTGAATGTAAGGTAGGCTCAAGGACGTATTGTACAACACGGGGAATAAAGCCAATATTCTGTAATAGCTGTAAATGGAAAGTAACCTTTTGAATTGTATAAAAGTAAAAACTTTAAAAAAACTTTCTGCCTGATATAGCACAACAAAGGTAAACTAGGAGTTAGAGGATCTGTCATCTAGTTTAGGTACTATTACTAATTATTTAAAGTTCATTCTTTAGTTCACTCAGGCATTCATTTACTCATTCATTGAACTAACAGATAAAACTTACGGTAGGCCTTCTCTGAGCTGGATACCAGGGATACAATGATGAATAATATATGGACTCTGACTTCATAGTAGTTTACAGACGCTTCTGGCAAATAATAGTTTTCTGGGGCTCAGTGTTTCTATCCTCATCTCTTATGCCTCCTTTTGCCCTCCAGGTGTATATGGAACAGTGTCTTTGCATATTCTGTCCCTTTTGCCTGAATGGCCCTCCCTTTGCACTCTCTCTGTTCCCCTCCAGACTAGGCTGAAATATGAATTTCATGGTAGAATCTTTTTTTTAAATAACAGCTTTATTGACATAATTTACATACAACTCTCCCATTAAAGTATATAGTTGAATGTGTTTTAGTATATTCAGAGTTGTGCAACCACCACCTTGATCAATTTTAGAACATTTTAACACCCCAAAAGAAACTACATACCCATTAGCAGTACTCCCCATTTGCCCCCAACCCACTCAGCCCAAGCATCTACTAATCTTTCTGTCTCTATAGATTTGCCTATTCTGGACATTTCATATAAATTATACAATATGTTGTCTTTTGTGACAAGCTTCTTTCACTTAGCATAATGTTTTCAAAGTTCAGCCATGTTGCAGAATGTATCAGTACCTCATTCTTTTTTATTGCCAACATATAGCTGTATAGACATAGATATAGATAATCACATTTTATTTATCCATTTATTAGTTGAAAAACATTTGTGTTGTTGCCAGTTTGGGGCTATTATGAATAATGCTGATATGAACACTCATGAACATGTTTTTTTAAAAATAAATTGATTCATTTATTTTTGGGTGCATTGGGTCTTCGTTGCTGCCTGCAGGCTTTCTCTAGTCGCGCTGAGGAGGGGCTACTCTTCGTTGCAGTGTGTGGGCTTCTCATTGCGGTGGCTTCACTTGTTGCAGAGCACAGGATCTAGGCACGCAGGCTTCAGTAGTAGTGGCACACGGGCTCACTAGTTGTGGCTCGCGGGCTCTAGAGCGCAGGCTCGGTAGTTGTGGCACATGGGCTTAGTTGCTCCACGGCATGTGGGATCTTCCCGGACCAGGGCTTGAACCCGTGTCTCCTGCATTGGCAGGTGGATTCTTAACCACTGACCCACCAGGGATGTCCCTCATGAACATGTTTTTTTGTGGACATGTTTCATTTCTCGTGGGTATAGACCTAGTAGTAGAATTGCGGGGTAACTTTTGAGAAACTGTCAGACTATTTTCCAAAGCAGCTGCATAGTTTATAATCCTGCCAGCAGTGTGAGGCTCCAATTTCTCCACATCCTCGTCAACACTTGTTATTATCTATCTTTTTGATTATAGCCATCCTAGCAGGTGTGAAGTAGTATCTCATTTTCGGTTTGATTTGCATTTCTGTGATAGCTAATGATGATGAGCATCCTTTCATGTGCTTATTTGCCATTTGTATATCTTCTTTGGAAAAGTATCTATGAAGATTCTTTGCCTGCTTTGGAAATGGTTTATTTTTTTATTATTAAACTGTAAGCCTGCTTTATACATCCTAGTAACAAGTCTCTTATCAGATAGGTAATTTGTAAAAATTTTCTCCCATTCTGTGGGGTTTTTTTCCACTTTCTTGATGATGTCCTTTGAAGCACAGAAGTTTTTAATTTTGATGATATCCAATTTATCTATTTTTTTCTATGGTTGCTTATGCTTTTGGTGTCATATCCAAGAAAACCATTGCCTAGTCCAAGTTCACAAAGATTTATGCCTGTCTTCTTCCAAGAGTTTTGTAAGCTTAGCTCTTACAGTCACGTCTTTCTATCTACTTTGAATTAATTTTTATATATAATATAAGGTAGGGGCCCAACTTCATTCTTTTACATGTGGATATCCAGTTTTCCCAGCACCATTAGTTGAAAAACTATTTCTCACCCATTGAATTTTCTTATTTTCCATGTTGAAAACTGATTGACTGTTGTGTAAAATCTTTTTGAATTCTCTCCCACCAAAGTAAGCTACCCTTACACTGAGCCCTCATCTTATCACATTCAACTTTCTCGCCAGACCATAAGAGTTGTATGAGCAATACATATATTTTATTTTTCAATGCAACCCCAGCGCCTATTTGTTAGTGACACCTAATAGGTTACCAGTAACTATTAGTTAGATAAATGAATGCATTAAAATGAGGTATTAACTCTCAGCTTACTCACAGTCTAATCATTTATGAAATGAAGGGGCCAAACTAAGTCATTAAAGTCTTTTTGGGTCTCAGTACCCACCAAGCTACTGCCCTTTACTATCTGATGTCCTCCCTTTGATCCTTCATATGAAGCCACTGAAACAAGGGAGACTAAAGATAAAAAATTACCTTCATGAATTTTATTGCTATGTGGTTAGAAAGCATCTTCTGAAAAATGCCAAGCTATATTAAGTTACTCTTAACAACCAGCAATGGTTGGGGGAAACGGGGGTGGCGAAAAGGAGCTATAGCAATTACAGTTTAAAAAAATCCATGATTATGGATCCCTCCTGAAAGTACGGATAGAACATAATGATGGATCTGTGGTCATGCTGGCCCCTTCTAAGTTATAGTTGAATGTGAAACAGTAAATAGAGGAGAAAGCCCAGTTGTTCTTAGTGTAAATGTCTTTAGAATGCCTTCTAAAATCTTTCTCATTTTCTCTTCCTACTTTGTTTTTTTTCCTTTTCCTCTACTCTCCTTTTCTTGTTTTTATAACTGGAACAACTCAAGAGTCCTTTGTTCTCTCCTGGCTGATGAAGTAAGTCAAAGGTATCCTAAATTCAGCATTTAGAAACTTCAGGCTCTGCTCAAGAAAAGCCTGCTTATCAGTAAGTCACACTTCTTATATTATGTATTAGTGAGACATATGTGCCATGTATCTATATATATACACACACATACATACATATATCTGTATATATACATACACACAAAGATATTTGTCCTTAGATTTTTAAATATATAAATAGATATTTGATTCATCCATTTGCCTAAATCCCCTTTTAGACCAAAACATCTGGCTCTTGATATATAAGCCCTTAAACAGCTTCAATCACTGTACACACAGTGGACTTTCAATTACTTAGGGAAGAAACACTGCCCCAGCCCTATTTTTCTATGATAAACGTAAGTGTAGAGACAAGTTGAAAATGACACCCTAGAGTTTCTAATTCAAATTAGGATATGACAATTACCTCTCAGGATGAGATTATCATATTAAGTGAAGTAAGACAGAGAAAGACAATTATCATATGATATCATTTATATGTGGAATCTAAAAAAATGATACAAATGAACTTATTTACAAAACAGAAACAGACTCACAGACATAGAAAACAAATTTATGGTTACCAAAGGGGAAAGCAGGGGAGGGATAAATTAGGAGTTTGGGATTAAAATGTACATACGACTACATGTACAGATAACCAACAATGACCTACTGTATAGCATATCTCGTAATAACCTATAATGGGAAAGAATCTATATATAACTATATATGTAGTTATATATATATATATATATATATATATATAACTGAATCACTTTGCCACACACCTGAAACTAACACATTGTAAATCAACTATATTTCAATAAATTTCTTTAAATGAGTGAATTCAGATTTCTGTGCAGATAATTCTGAACAAGTGAAAGAAGGACCCAAAAGAAAAGGTAGTACTTGCAATGATGGGACAATCTTTCATGTCAAAGAATTCAACAGTTCTTTCTCCTCCATCTTCTTAAGATTTCCCTAAAAGTTTTTACCTCCCCCTTTTCCTTGGCTGCCACTCTCTCTAAGACACGAGCATTCCCTTGTACTTTATGGGGAACTTTCAACCACAGTTGACTCATGACTTCTGAAGCCAGGCCAATGCTATTACTTGCATGTTTTATTACCATGGCTGGGGTGGGGGGCGGTGGTGACAGGGGGTGGAGGGGAAGAAGAGAGAAAGAGAGACAGGATGAATATGAATGAATATCAGAACTTCAGTTGTAAGTAGAGAGATTCTATATAGAAAAGAATTTTCTATTCTCCACAGGGAATGCCAAAAATTCTCAGGGAAGTCAGAAAGCAGGTCAGAAATAAGGACACTGCTGCTTTCTTGTCTTTTCTTTAAAATCTAAATGTTACTGTAAGTGATCCACTTAAATATAGATGTTAACACCAAGAAGGGTTAAATTACCTTGACCATCTCTTAAGAATAGTAGCATGAAAATCTAAACATCTTGCAATTTATTAATAGTCATGAGCAGCCTGCAGTTATATCTAGAATCTATGTCTAGGGCAGCCTCTCACATTGTACTCCAGTGAGGGTCAGGGGAACATGCCAGGGATATGTGAAATCTCTAAGAGAATTAAAAACTTGTTCTCATTCTGATGATTAAAAAATCAAAATACAAAAAAATACGATCATATTCTAGGTCATCCAGATCCAGAATTGCCACAGCATTTCATTCCATGGCTGTATTTATGAGAGCACCAAGGAAAAACTGAAAGTGAAAGCATTAACTATTAATGCCATTTTTCTCCAAAGGAGTTACCAATTTATTCCCAGGGGTCATGGGTTCACACAGATATGAAACTCTGACTAAGGGTATTTAATTCTGCAGGCTTCCTGAAAAGTGACTACTCTTCCAAAATCCTATCTTGGGCAGTTTGCTGTTGCCTAAAATCCTTCCAATAGACCTTCATTCTTAATTCAGACTAGGACTTTAATCCTTATTGCAGATTAAATGGCATCTATCTTGTAATTAAATTCAACTGTTTAAAAGGCTAGATGTTTTATTGTTCTACTATTCATCATAATGAAAAGAATATAATCTAAAATTGATGACAGTAAAATTTCATTCTTATCATAACAGAAGTGTCATTTTTATAAAATCAGAGTGAATGGGAAATTTGGAATGACACTTGAGACTCCATGTAATTTTACTGATTTTATTAATACTTAATTCATAAGTAAGAACAACAGAGAAATATTTCCTATGTTTCTGAAAACACAGGCATTTAGACATAAAGAAAACCTTAGCTTTCACTTATCCAAGCTTCTCATTTCACTGGGAAAGAAAATGAGGCTCTGAGAGGTTTGCTCAGGAAGTTAGCTGAAAAGTCAAATCAAGTCTTTGGACTCACAGTCCACAGGTAAAATACTACCCTGTACACTCTGTGTTTCACCTTCTGTTATTAGTCATGTGCAAATCTTCTACAAATCGTTAAAGTAACTGTCAATTCTTTTATTTCTAGAAAACTAATCCTACTTGATTCTAACACTGTTAATAAGATGGCATTTTGTTGTATGTCATCTGAAAATGATGTTGAAAATCTTAAAATTGTCTCATTACATAGAAAACACTACAAAGGAAACGAAAAACTTATGCAAATATTCCCAAAATATAATACGACTTCTGTGCCTGACTGTAAGACATGCAGCATGTTATAAGTAGGCAATTACTTGGGATTCTGAACCTTATAGAAGACTTTTTTCTATGAGCAATCTTTTATAACAGAGATGTGGCACTTGAGATACTGAGGTCAGTGATACAAGTATGCTATGGAATCAAAAAACACATGCATTCCTTGAACACCTCCTCCTTCCCCTGTGCGCCTATCCCCATTCCTTTGCTCAAGCTGCCATTTTCCAACCTAAATGCCTTTGTCTCCCATCTATGGTGGGCAACATCCTTACCATCCTTCAAGTTTGTCCTCTCTCCTTCTCCTAAATCATCTTACCCTTCGGTAGTTTGCTAATGATAGTTATTATGTTCTTTGACGTATATTTATTTGCAAACCTGTCTTACATACTCCCTTTTTTTAAGAACAGAAGTTCATTCTAGGCCAGCATAGTGCATGCAATATATGGTTATTGAGTTAAAAAAAAAAACGAGTGAAACTTAGGGCAAAAGGATTCTAAATTTATAACAGTATCTGTTCTCTTCAAAATATGACTTATCACTTTCCTTTGAAAGTACACGTAAATGGCCATATTAAAGTGATCTATGAAGAGAAGGCAGCAACACATAAAATGCTTAAGATATTGTCAAGTGGAAAAAGTAAAAACCATAATTACATCTATGCTATGTTTACTACTTGAAAATATTATATATGCATATGGACAAAAAGTAGAAGGTAAAACAGAAAAATGAAAACAATTTGCTCTGTTGGGTGGTGGAATTATTGGCTTCTGTGAATGTGTCTATGTTTATACAATAAATATTTTTTAAAATGTATACATATGTAGTAATTAGTAATATTTATACTGGATATTGGTACTAATATTTATGGACTATAAAACAAAAAAGCATCTGTAGCTGTCCTATGTCTAATACCACTCAGTTTGCCGGCCTGTATGGAAACATATTCAAAGAACTGCTGCCACCTGGTAGTCACCATAATTGCAGACTTGGTAATCAGAGAAGGTAACCGGTAAGGTTAGAAGGCTGGGTCAACTTTTAAGGTCAAAATAAGCATGCACAAATTTTTTAAGGACCGAAATATGAATCATCCACTGAAATTGAAACACGGCAAAACCTGTATTTCTTTAGGACCAATAGTTGATGAACCTTATGACTTCCTTAAAACACAAAAATATTTCTTGACTTCACTTTACAGTTTTATATTCCTATCCAAAGGCACACATTTATTTCTAAATATTTATCCCATAAGGCGTATTATTTCTAAAATGGCTTGTTTTCTTATTTGTGCCTTTATCTCTAAATAGCCCTATATTGTTACTTTCATATATATTGTTTCTGTGCATATTTGATTTTTTAAAAAATATATTATTATCGTGAATAGCACTATCATCTTTGCTGGAAAATCAAATGACTTTTTTGAATATACGAATTTCCATGGTGGTTTTATGAATGAGATATACATATACTGCCACCTAAAACCATGGCCCAAATCATTATTAAAGTTACTGATGCTAAATGCCCCAAGGATCTGCAACTTGGTATTATTCACTGGATTGATTTGGAACTGTTTCTTTGTTCAAAAAAATCAAACTCAATTTTTTACTGCTAATTTTCTGACCTTACAAACATATTTATAATCTTAAAGGGAGAAATTATGTGGTGTTTTAGAAAAATAATAAGTTGATAACATTTTATAAAATGGAGATATTTTAAATTATTTACGAAATCCTATTTGTTCCATTCAAGCATCACACAGCACAGGAACAAAAGAAGCTGATTTATTAGACATATGCCAGGGTGAAGAATTTTCTCAGAATTCTTGGTTAGCCTGTGATAAGAACACAAATTTATCTAAGTATGATGAACAATGCTTTAGGGCATACTTAGGGAAGATGCTATTTAAAAAAAAAAAAAGCTTTATTGCATCACACACATGGAACCAGATTCTCCCTCTTATGGGCTGTAGCCAGCATGAAGTTCACACTACATTAATTTGCACTTGTCGATATGCTACTTTGCAAGTATTTTTAAGGCATGTTCAAATGTGTACTCTGTCTCTTAAACTAGAATATAAACCCCCTAAGGGCAGGACCTGGGTCTTCTAGTTATCACCCCACAGTGCCTAGCGTTCTGGTCTGGGCAGGCCAAGCCCTCTCGAATGGCTGTGGTCTGAGTGAGAAGCAGGGAAACGAATGTGCTAAGCCTCCAGCACTGAAAGACGGTGTGAAGAACACTGGAGAGCAACTCTGTCATCACCAGGACCAAGTGATTACATGTACTAACGGCATGCCCAAGTGGCCCAATCCCAGTCATTTTTTAGAGATAGAAGTGAGACTGCAGGTGGTAGTTGGATAGTTTCTGAAGTCTAGCTCTCAGAAGCCATCCATTATCTCAATATATTCCCCAAAAGCCTTCTGAAGAGAGTATACAGCATTACAGACACATAAGAGAGAACAGAGACGAACGGGATTTTTCTTTAATCTGTAGTTGCTAAATTACGAGTAGAA
Source organism: Neophocaena asiaeorientalis asiaeorientalis (assembly GCF_003031525.2). NCBI lineage: Eukaryota > Metazoa > Chordata > Mammalia > Artiodactyla > Phocoenidae > Neophocaena > Neophocaena asiaeorientalis. The sequence goes on from NW_020172144.1 coordinate 2,718,603, forward strand.
AAGACAAATATCATTACTAGCCAGTTTAACACAGTGAAATATTCCTAGGATGTTTCCAGAATCAAATAAAAGACAATGGACCTCAGAGGTCCATTAGCTGGGTCTTTAGGTAAAGCATATTACTGCTACCGTTTAAAACTAAAAATTTCAGGGAAGAAACTTCCATGGTCTGTTGTAGCAATCTATTTCAATCTTCTTACTGTCAGAAAGTTATTTCAGGCTGCTGTGATTTCCAGTTGCTGTGATTAAATCTCTTTGTTCTTATTCTTTCCATACTAAAGATTGAGAACAGGTGTTTAACTTTCTCCTTGAAATTATCTCTCAAGTCCTTAAAGACAGTGAAGCAATGCTTTAGTCTTCTCTAAGCAGAAAGGTACAATTCTTCAACTTTTCTTTATTACTTTTATTTCTCTGGCCTTACGTAGGACTTAACCTTTAGGACGTGTTGGGCTTCCTCTCATATTTACACAAAGCCATACAAAATAGCTGTACTACTCCCAACAATCTAATTCATTCAACTGAACTTAGGAAATAACTCCTGTGTTGATACAGTCCACATTTTTAAATGTCAGCATTAAAGTGTGGCGTCATACTGCTGTAGGTACGAGCAACACTCAAACCTTTTTTTGTGCTAATTTTCTAGCCAAAATTTTCTGATCTATTTCTTTTGTATATGTGTTCTAGCCTTAAATATTTGCTTTGATTACCCCCTTCAGGTAATTTTGAACTTCAACGTTTCCTACTCAGTATTAGCCACAACTCCAAAGTTATAAATTACACAATACTGATAAAAAAGTCCTTTTATCTCTGAAAGAAACTGAACCAACCTAAAAATGTTGTAATATAAAACAATTTATTTATGTATATGTGTATTCTCATCCAAGCCAGTTTTTAAGCCATGTGCCACTAATAATAAGATAATAAGACTATAACCAATCATATATTCACCTGCTGATGCCATTAGATGATTAAGAGACTAGGGATCAGGCACATTTTCTATATTTCAAAATACTCTAAAACCATTAAGTTATAATTTAAGATTGATAAGTCTTCAATCTCAGAACTCCACACTCTAGCAGGGCAGGGGAAACAAAGTTTTAACTTTATACTCAGGGCAGGGGTTGGCAAGCTTTTTCTCTAAAGGCTCAGGTAGTATTTCAGTCATGGTGGGCTATGGGGTCTCTGCCACAACTTCTCAGCTCTGCCTTTGTAGCAGGAAAGCAGCCATAGACAATACATCAACAAATGAGTGTCGCTGTCCTCTTCTACAACTTTATTTGTAAAAACAGACTGCAGCTCAGATTTGGCCCATACTCTGTAGCTGGCCAGCCTTCTTTTACAGATACAGGACACCTGCGCATGTTAAACACACACTCATATCTGCATATGTAAGTAGGAATATATACGTGTGCGTTAGCACACCAAATCTCTGTCTATCCCCATAGCCATGGTAGCTTCTTGGGCATGTGATCAGTGTGCTCATACAGGGCCCTGTGTTTAGAAGGGCCCTGAACTTGCAGTTTAATGCTCTGTGGTCAACGTCTTAAAATTCTTAATGATTTTATATTGGAATTTGTGTTTTATAGGTGAAGTCTGATGGTACAATGGAAGCCCCACTCACATCTGTGGTCTTGTCTCTCCACTGACTCATGGCAGCCCTGGGGCACTTCTTGGACACTTGTTTCCTTCTAGCTTCCTCTTCCTGGCCCCTGCCTTGGGACCTTGCTGCTCTCCATGTTGGGTGGGACCAGGTCATGGCAGTGTTAGGGGGAGGCATTCGTTCTGCCATTATCCTTTACCTCTGTCAGGAGCCTGGATGTGAGCCTGGGAAAGGTTGGGTTAAGTGTGTACACCCCTAACGCCTGAGGGTAGGACATGGAGTTGACTATCCCTCCTCCTGCCTGGAAGCACTACAGCACACTCAACGGACTCAGCATGGAGCCTCTGCCCACTCTGACCCCTGTACCAAGTGTCTCCCTGTGTGGAGACTGCAGTCTCTAGGGGGCTGCCCAGCTGACCACCTTGGGATGGAGAAGACTGACTCTCTCCCCTCCCCACCAGGGCATGGTGTATGGGTTTTGTGGCTAGTGACATGGAGAACCTAGAAACCATGGATTCATCTGTACACTCAGTCATGGGGCACCTATGGGGGTCTGCGTTCCCCCCACCATGAATATCCCTGTGCTGGAGGGAGTCCAACATTAAATAGCAAATAAAAACACCAGACATTCAGAGGGAGGGAGGAAGAGGGAGAAGGGGAGAGAGAGAGAGAGAGTGAGAGAGAGAGGAAAGGCTGCCTGCAGGATAAAGGAAAACATTTTGTAATTCAGTACCTTTAACATCACTTTTTTCCTGCTTTTTGAACAAAGGGCCCTGTGTTTTCATTTGGTACTAGGCCCTGATCAAAGATTAGGGGCTGTAAAGAATCATCTTCTGAGACTCATCTACCAAAATGGAAGCTAATAAAGAAAATTCCACTTATGCATCACTCATTTCAGAGTCAGCTAACCTTCATACCGCCAGGGTAATAACAGGTTTCCTGCAGCCTTCCTAAATGTTAAGTGTAAGGCTCTGAAATTAATTATGTATTTTGGATTTCAGACTAAGGGCCTCCTTTCAGAATATGATGATTGGGGTTGCTGTAAGGTAGCCATTTCCTTCAGACAGTTTGCTACAGGATTAACTCATTTCCTTAGAATGGTGATGAGGTACTCTATAAATATAAAGCACAATCAAAACATTATGCATGAAATTTATTGATAACAACAAAGAAAGTTGAAACTTTTCTGAGATTTCCCTTTATTTCCTATTAAAGAAGGTAACACCATAACATTCTAACATACAAAAACGTAGGTTTCCCTGATTTGAATAAACTAACTGTAAAACAAACACTGTAGAGATGGTATTTGAATATGGGTGGGGCATTATAGGATATTAAAGAATTATTAATATTTTTAGGTATGATGATGACATAGTGATTGTGAAAAAAATCCTTCGTAGATGCACACTGAAGCATTTATGGGTAATAACACAATGTCTGAGATCTGCTTTACATACTTCAGCAAAAGCAGAAGAGAGGGAAGACAGAAGAGGAAGAGGAAGAGAAGATGGAGAAGAAAAGGATGACAAAGATGACAAAGAAGATGAAGATGACAATGAAGGTGAAGATGAAGGAGAGAAAAAAATGTGAGGTAGATGGAATAGGATTGGCAAAATGACGAGCCTAGGTGATGGAGATGTGGGAATTCATTATAATAGTCTCTTTATCTTCATATATGTCTTTAAATTCCCATAATGGAGTGTGTGTATATGTATAACTGTTGTCTACAAAAATTTTCTAATAAAAATCAGGGCACAGATTTTTCATTCTCCTTCATACCAAATGTCTTTTTTTATTTTTTTTAGTGCGAGAAGCATCCTCTGAGGCTGACAGGAGCTCTCTAAACTGAAGAGATACAAAGGAGTTGATGGGAAGGATAATCTGCCCATCAGTTCCTAACACAATAAAAAAAAAAAAAAGAAAAGGAGAAAATGGGAGTAAGAGATTGCCATTGTTACTCTCCTAACCTTTCCTTCTAATTATGCCAGAGTCAAGGCTTGGGTCACAAGGAAAATGATTTGGGTGGTCAACCATTTGCCCTCTTTTGTATACATCAAAAAGCTCTTGTTCTCACCACATTCCAATCTGACAGATTCCCATCTACTTTAAAAATGTAAGAAGCCAGATTAACAAAAATATAAATAAAATGACTATATTACAAGGAACCCCCTTTTTTGTAAACATAGAGATAGCCTTCTTGTTATCCTGAATTGCATGATATGTAACACTTTAAAAGTAAAATACGCTTTATATTATTATAGGTACTTCAGATAAACATTCAACATGCCCAGCTTTTAAAAGTTAAATGTAAATTTCTCTCTTGAGTGCAGATGGTGGCCAAGCAAAGTAGCTCTTCAGTCATAAAGACAGAAGGTCAGGTCATGGCTGAAAGACCAAAGAACAATTGCTGCTTTGCTACTCCAGATCATCAATGGAATGAGACACCACTACTTTCTTTTTTTTTGAAACTGTCTATTCAATACAAAATAGTTACAAGGAGTACCTATAAGATTTCCTCAAATTATGTCCAAGAAAAAATACTAATAAGCACATCACATCTCTGACGTCCTAAAAAGGCACATCTCTAACTAAAAATAATACTAAAATCATTATAAAAACTGTCAGTGTTTCACTATTTAGCAGGAAATATTTACAAATGAAAACTGCTCCTTTTATAATCCTGCAACTTTAGCCTCCACCTCATTAGTGGTTAATTAAAATGAGATATAGCACTAAAAGACAAATATTACAAATACTTCTACACACGTTATTCATTTACAAGGGATATTATAATCTTATTATTCCTATAGTGTTCTTTCTCCTAGAATATTAAAATGTAATTTTTAAATAACTCAGAGACTCTTCCTTACTGTATTTTTCCAGTTAGTCCAAAATATTATGCTGGCAGATGCTACAGAATAACAGAAAAGGTATATAATAATGCGTGAGCATGCCAATATGATACTTTTTTTAAAAAGTCGTATAATATATCAGAAAAGGAAAGTTCTGTGTTGGTTAGTAATCCTAGATCTTCAGTTCCTGATAGAAAGGATTTTTAATTCCACTATCAGGCACGCCCCCAACTGGATGGAATGAAATATCAACAGTTTCATTATTTGTACATGTTAACAAGGAAAATTCTTCTGAAAATTTAAAACTCTTTAGAACACTTTGAATATAGTGATACAAAAGCATAATTTGATTTTGGTTGTTTAGATTTTAATTTAATGCCAGGGATTTCAGCTACAACTTGAAAAACTTTTTGTACTAAATTTCATTATCACTTTCATTTTCAATACTTTTCCCAATTGTCTTTGCATCATTTGCATAGAAGAGTTGATTGGGTTGAAAGGGAGATATGCTGGAAAATACGGTAAAAAGTGTTGAACTAGAAATATATTTCAAAAAAATTTATTTAGGACTACCCACTTTTAAACCATAGTGATTTCTTTAAAATAATGACACTGAAAACTCAGTCTTATTTTAATTGAATAGATTTCTCAACCTGCTTTCACTGAATAAAAAGAATGAAAGCGTTCAATGTTTTGTACTATAACAGTTAGAAAATCAAAAGTCAGCCTATTAGAACTGCCTCTCTAAAAACTTTATCCATGTTGTCAATTAAAATTGAAGTATCTACATGATCTCAACAAAGATGTAATGTAAAACATCTGTTCAAACTGAAATTGAAGTAAGTAGCAGTTTTTTTCCTAACATTTCCAATTTTACTGTATTTAGGTTTCCTGAGCAAACGTATTCATGGTTATCTTAGTTAAAACTGGTTTCACTCTGCCAACGATCAATTTGATTGACATATTTACATATCAACTCATCTCATCTCACAAATTTTAAACTTTTTCACTTAAAATTGGATTCAAGTTGGCATCTTTAAAGAACTTTATGTACATATATTTTAGGTCCAAAATGAACATTAGAACATTTTCTTTTACTTTTGTAAGTAATAGATACACATATCCAAATGTATATTTATGATCTGTCAGATTGTAATTTCATATGCATGCAGTTGTATTCACACAATTTCATGTGAAAGGTGATAATTTTAGGCAACTGTAGATGAAATTCTTTTAACAGTATAAATTGGATCATTCCATTAGTTAGAAACAATATAATAGAAATGAATGACTTAGGAATAAAACCATAACCATTTCAGAAAAAAACATTAGTTATGTCTTTAATTGCTGCAGTTACGCTTGTATCAAATCTTACCTGATCTTTAATTTCAAGATCCCTTTTAGTTTTTGTTCTGTACTCTCTGTGCTCCTTTTCTGCCTCATCCTTCTCCATTTTGGTTTTATTCAATTGATAGCGCATTTCTCCACACACCTGTTAGATTATAAAAACTAGATCAATAGCTGCTGGAATCTACCAGGCAAGGCCTGCAATTAGATCTTTTGGTGCCCCCTAGAGGTCATATAAATAAAACACAATAGAACTTTTCTAAGAATGGCATTTTCTATTAGCATATTCAATATATTCTGTTAAGATGTGGAGGCAATATCAGATGTTATTGAGTCTTACAATTTCAAATGACAGATAAAGAAATGCATAACCAGGGAATTTAAATGATATATACAAGATTTTTCATGTAAAATAATAGTTTCAATTGCATATTATCTAAAATGCACTATCATCTTGCTTTTAACTAGGTAAATTAGTAATTAAAATATTAAGCTATGTCATTATTCATTCAAATTGTCATGGTTATATAGATACTCTATATTAAAAACTTTCCTTTAAACTCGTTATCAGTTAGGCTTTTATTTAAGGAAATTTATAAAGGTATTTTTCTCTCTGCTAATAGACTATATTATCAATATTTATGAGTAGAGTATTACCCAGCTGGTATTTACCGTAGGCTTTGCAGATTATGTCAATCTTACCATGCACAATACTATGTATTTAAATTAAGAAAGTTAAAAGTCATAGACTGCAACTAAGCCCACTCTGCTTTTAAAATAGCTATGGCATTCAACATAAAAGGAAAATATACATGTAAGTGAAATGACTTTAACATATTGTTAAATAATAAACACACTCAGTATCTTAAAATTGTGTATCATTCTTTATGTAATCTTTTTTTTCAATCCAGGGCATCTACAGACAGATAAATACATTTGGAAAATACAACTAGCAGATAAATCTAAATAAAGAAGTTATTAACTTTTGAGATAACTGAGAACTTGTAGAGAGATCAAGTAATACAAACATCTGCTAAGTCAGCTTCTAAGTTACAAATACAAGTTTTTAAAAATCATGTATCATCTAATGGCTATACCTGTTTGAGACTTCGCAATTTTGGTAGTTCTCCAAAAATGATCATTAGAATTTTAGAAATTAGTTTCATCATTATTGAAGTATTAGAATCTTATAAAATCTATATGCATTTCCTATGTTCAAATAAAAAATACGTTAAAAATAAACTAATCTGTGTTCAAAAATTATAGTGACAAGACAGAAGAAAAAGTCAGTAAGCTTCTCCCCAGTGACCCTCAGAAAGCTAAAAAAAGAATAAAATTACTACAAATTGTATCTGAAATTCAAATACCTTCAATGTGCAAGAGTTGATCCTTCCCCTTTCAAAAATATTACTAATTCACAAAAAGTTACTAAAGCTAAATAAAATTTAAAAATTAAGAATTACAGAAAAAAATTAGAGGAGCCCTAATTGACTTTCTTCACTATTCCAATCTATTTGATTTACATATAGGAATAAAATTTAAAGACCCCAATTATAATACCAGAACATAACAGTTATACAACCATGGTGTTTAAAACCCAACACCAGTACAAAATTATTATACATAATAAATATCTAAGCATTAGGTCCTGTTTAAAATGATTGTACCCCTTAATTTTATTTTTAAAGTTTCCTTGCCTCACTAATTTCAGTTTAAAATGCATTTGCTAAGTTTATCTGTAACACTTAAATTTCATCTAAAATAAATGAACAAATTAAATTTAACTAGAATTATATTATCCCAGGGTTGGAAGCAGGCTTAAGGCACTCCTCTGATGCTTGAGTCCTTTTGGACAGTTCTAAAGACAAGTAATCATTCTTTACTGTACCATATTTCAACAGAAAGTTCTCTCCTTATAATGAACTGAAAATCCTCATCATACCTTTCACCTATTAATCCAGGTTAACCATTTCCATCTCTCTGCACCAGTTCCCTTACTTCTACCCCTACCTCCACACAAACATCAATTATATTGGCAAATATGATATTTTAAGCTTCTACATTAGCTAGCTTGAATTTTAGAAAGCAAATGAAGAACTATATAAATTCAAGGAAAAAAAAATAGGCTTCCTTTCCTAATATATATTAAAGTTAATTTAAATTACTGAGTTATAAAACAATAATGGCATTAAAAATGTGTCCAAATTTAGGAAAATATGTTGAGAAGTAAAATGCAGTATGAAATGGGTATGCATTTTAATAAAATTATCTGTGTATGTACTGATGAAAAATAAATTGATTTAATTTATTACATCATGCATGTCCATATTTAGTGACTTAGTTTTAAAGCAATGATTACTGAAATCTACACAGACTTCTAGTGTTTCTTAAACATGTACCTTAGCCAGTTAAGATCATTAAGCATTTTAGTTCTTGGTTCACAAGTTTGTGATGCCCATAGTGCAGACACAGTGATACCACAGTGTAAAGTATAAATTTAAGGACCAACAGAATAAGAAGCTGTAGTATTAGAATCTTGATTTTAGAGAACAGGTCTGAAAGAATGAGAGATGGAGAATTATGTTAAGCACACTTTTCATGTTATAAATAAATACATGTCTTTTAGTATTATTGTGAAGACCAAACTTATGCAAAAAATTACTCCTAGTTGACTAATTCAGATGTACAAGTTTTATCAGGTATTCAATAATTAAAGTAATAAAACTTGTTAATTTACAGTTCTGTCTCAGCAACTTAATCCTTAAGCTCTTTGAGGACATTATTTGTGTCTAATTCATCTTTGTATTTGCAGCACCCAGAAAAGGGCCTGCTGATAATAAGTAAATGTTTGCTGAATGACCATTATGTGGACCTTTATTATCTTGAAATAACAAAATTTTTATACTCCAGACTTCTTTTTGAGCTTTCAACACTAGGAAAAAATTTTCAACTAAAATATTTAAGTAATTAGTAAACTAGACTCTCTCTTTGTACCTTTGTGACATCCATTTCCCGGGAAGCAAGCTGGTTTTGAATTTCCTCTAGTTGATTAACAGCTGAAATTTTCTCTCTTGTAATCTTTTCCACCTGAGCCTCCAGTTGGGCAATACTCTGAGATAGGGTCAACGTCTGTACGAGGAAAAGAAGTCCTAAGTGATAATGTCATTTGACAAAAATATTTTAAATATCTTGACTTAATAGAGTCTCAGCATGGCCACTGGGCTCTCTCTGTAAGTCATTTCTCTGTGGATTGGGTATCTCCTTTGCTCTGCATTCTCAATTCATCTCCCTTGACTATCACCTCACGTAATTTTCTTTTTTTTCTGGTGGTGAGAACTTTTAAGATTTGCTCTCTTAGCAACTTTCAAATACACAGTACAGTACTGTTAACTATAGTCACTATGCTTTTTAAATATTAAAAATAGAATCAATCAGCAGATATTAAGAAACTTCCATATGCTATATTAACCCTGTAAGAATACCAAAGTTTTATGTCCTTTAAGAATTTCTAACCACCTTATAAAGATATGCCTAATATCTGAAAATTTCAATAAGAATATAAAATAGTATTTTTTAAAAATACGAGGTATTTTAGAAATTTTGTACTATGGTAGACACAAGAATAAAGGTGCTGAATTTATCCTCCATGCTAAAATATATTTCAAATTTTCTTGATATATTATTTCTCAACTAAAATTATTTACATGCACAGTACTTAACACATCACACTGTTTTTTGTTGTCTGTTTCCTCATTAGACTAGAAGTTCCTCAAGAGCATGTTCCTCAACAGGTATATGTTTAACGTTTGATGAATGAATGAATCAGTAGAATAAATGGCTTTTCTGAGGGACTATATGGATATCAGGTTCTTAGTTTTTCTTCCCAGGGTGAGAAATGTTTTCTAGACCTTAGATTTAACCTTTATAGCTTTTGGTTTGCAATTAGATTTTACTCTGCTCCAGTAGGTCAAACTTTTCTAGGCTATTAATTTCTCATTTGTATTAGCAGTTTTAAAGTGATGAAGAAATGCTACCTTGCCCCAGATCAAAACATATGGGATAGCTATCAGTTTTTAATCAGCTAAAATAAAAACTGATAACAAATTTGAAATAATATTTGAAATCTGTCATTGTACACTAACATGGGTGTGAATTCAGTTTTACAACTGAAATCAATAACTAAAATTTTGTAATAAAAATCAAGATTACCTTTGTCAACTAATTAAAATTGACAACATGAAAATAATGAGCCCCAGTAGCTACTTTCTAATTTAGACGGTAGATGTATTAATTAACATTCCTGGGGATTGTGGAGAATTATACATTTAACTTATGGCTGTTTACATGTCCTTCTTTCATCAAGAGACTGGCTACAAATCTAATTTGCACATAAAATTACTTTTACTAATACCAAGCTACAAACTATCCTTATGCAGATTACAATCTGAAACAAAAATTAAAGGTCAAAAGAAGTTAAATGTAACAAATCAAAAATATTAATTGAATTTTCTTAATTTAAAACTTCAAGTTCATGAGTAAGCATATTATGAATATGTAATTATAGCTTTTCTGGAACCATACAACAATAACAAACTTTAATTACCAGCTACTAAAAACCATATATTACTTATTTATGTGGATCTATGGTAAACATATTAATATTGTGTGGTTTTTTTGAAGTAAATGGGCAGACATTTATTTTGCTAATGGTAAATTCTGAGTCAGTTTCTATAGCATGTAACAAATCATACACCTTCCATATGATTCCTTCCCTCTGCCACCCATCACTTCATTCCTCTGCCCACTACCTGTCTGCTCCCTTCTGTCACCCACTTCTCAAGGCCTCCCCTCCTGTTGTCACACCTTCTTTTTCTCCATGCCCACCATCTGGAAGTCAACATTACACTGCAGGAGCTTCTCCATCCACATCTGTTGCAGGGGCAGAAGTAACACAGACAGCTGCAACACTGCTGGATGTCCAGGGTGTTGACATCAGATAAGTCCTTTAAACTTTGACAGGGGCAAGCAAGAGACAAGGACACCCAGGATGGGAGAGCTTGATAAAAATCTCTACACTAAAGCAGTCCCTAGTGTACTGAATGTGGTATAAAGTGGCATTCCTCATAAAAAAAGGTACAAGAATTAAGGATTCTAGCAATGGGCTATTATCAAGGGAACCAAATGAGAAAATACACAAACCACAGGGGGCATTCAATAAATAGAAGATTGAAGGACTGATTGAACGAACAAACTTAGCGGTTTAGTGCAACCAAAGACCATTACTGATGCCAACAGGCAAACTCACAGCAAGAACTGTTCATGGGGGAATGATTCAAAATCTGTCTAGGTAGAAGGCATCTGCTCTCCTAGAGCTTCCCACACAAATGAAATTTTTAAGCAGTAAGAAGAAAGGAAAGAAGAAAAATAATAAAAAGAAGGAAAGAAAATCTACAAGTCTCATGAGCATTCCTACCACTAGGAAAGCAGGGACACCTGCTCCAGCACTAACCGTGAGAAGTTACAACGTTATGATTAATTGTTCAGACACCCTATTAAATTAACTTCCTGTGCTAAGCAGTGTGATAATTTTCTTTTAATTCCCTTTGGAAAGGAATGTATTGGATTAACTTTCAGTTGAAAAAATGAAAACTTAAGTAATGTTCCCAAGTTCATTTCAAGCTAATAAATAAAAAGTAAAGCTGGACTTTATATTAAAATTTGTCTGCTTTTACTAACACAAAGGTCCAAGAAATCTACCCGATAGAGCTAATTCTCTCTTTCACTAGAGTAAGAATAATAGCCACAAGCTAAAATTTGTTAAATGGTCTAACCTAAGCCAGGTATTATATTAGGTACTTTCAAAACATTATCTCATTTAATCCTATAAATTCCTTGAGTAGATCAACCAAGGATCTACTACTCTGAAATTTGGAGAGGTTAAATGAATTGTTCAAGGTCACATAAAGGTCAATTTGGATTCAACACTAAATCCTTTTACTTCAGAGCTTCTTTCTGCCATTTTCTGTGAGAGTACTTGCTTCAGTGCTAGGATCACTTTCAGCTCTTTATTCATACATCTTTATTTAGGGCAGGATCTTCAGATTAAATGTCAAATAAGGCTTAATGGAGTCAAAAAGAAAAAAAGGACTCAGACTCAGAAATGCATTGTAGGACTTCCCTGGTGGCACAGTGGTTAAGAATCTGCCTGCCAGTGCAGGGGACATGGTGCGATCCCTGGTGGGGGAATATCCCACATGCCGCGGAGCAACTAAGCCCATGAGCCATAACTACTGAGCCGGCACTCTAGAGCCCGCGAATCACAACTACTGAGCCCGCGTGCCACAACTACTGAAGCCCACGTGCCTAGAGCCTGTGCTCCGCAACAAGAGAAGGCACTTGAGAAGTGCCAATGAGAAGCCCACGCACCGCAACAAAGAGTAGCCCCCGCTCATCACAACTAGAGAAAGCCCGCGTGCAGCAATGAAGACCCAATGCAGCCAAAAATAAATAAATGAATAAATAAATTTTTAAAAAAAAGAAATGCATTGTATTTCTGTTAACACTTTCATTCATGAAATAATTATCAGTTTAAGAAAGTTATACATAAAAGCACCTGGAATATTCCCTGGCACAGTTCAGACTTCCTTTATTTCTACTTATCAGGAATTCTCATCAACATATTTTTACATAGTAGAACTACTCAGCAAGGCAAAAGTTTCCACTAAACAACCCAGAAAAAAAGTCTCCTAGGCATGAACAGTAGCTGATCTTTGCTCTTGATGCCATTCATTCTCTCTCTCAAAGCTCAGCTTGCAACTTTACCTCCCTCCATACCTTACTCATGTTGGTACATCTCCCCCACATTCTGCATTTCTAAATCCTGCCTGTTTTCTTGAAGCTCAGTTAAAATGCCACCTTCTCCACCAAGTGTTCCATGATCTCTTGCAGACAGAAATCTGTTCTGATCCTCTGAACTCTCAGTATTTTAGTCATGCCTTTCCAATGGCATGGAGCCTTCTTCCTTCCATTTGTATTCCCCTTGTATTCATTCAATACATATATACTGAACACATTTTATGTGGGAGGAATGTGGCCATAAGGCAATAAGGATGTTAACAAACCATATATGCAAGGGAATCATAGTAAATTAGGGGAGATAATTCAATAAGACTTTGCAATACATTGAGTTATTGAAGCCCATAGGAGGGGCTCCCAAAAATTTATCATTGGGAGACTGTGAGAAGAGGTGGTATCGAGAACTCTGAAGGATCAGTCAGAGAGGCCAGAGGAAGATTCCTCTAGGCAATGGGGGTGAGGTGGGGGGTGTGGGGATGGGAGGGGAGGGGCAAAGCCCTGAAAAATCCTGAAATGAAAAAACAGTATGGCAGACTGGCATGTTTGCACATTTGAGGAAGTACAAGTAGATCAGTATGGTGGTAATACAAGGAAGAAAAGAGAAGGGAGATGAGACTGGAGAACCAAAGAGAGGGAAAAAATGTACAATCTTTATGCTATAGTAAAAGATCGGGTTATAGAGAGACAAGAAAGGATTTTAAAGCAAGAGACTGACATATTGACGTGTTCATTTTAGGAAGATCATCCTTGGATCTTTGGGTAAGAGAACAGATAAGGAGGTGAGACTAGAAGCAAGGGGCTTCTACCACTTGGGGCTGTAGGAATCACCCAAGGGTGAGATATGGAGAGCAGTGGGATGGAGAGACAAGGCAATGTAAAATCGGTAAGGGCCTGAAACTCTAGAAATTGGTGACTTGACGTACAGGGTGAGGGAGAAGGAGGAAACAAGGATGACAGCAAGATTTCTGAGTTGGGCAAATGGATGAATGAATAGTAGTTCTACTATGAGAGGGAAGATGGGAAGTGCAGCTGGTTTGGGGGCTCACTAGAGAGCTAAAGATTTAGGAATCAATACCATACATATGAAATTAAAGCCACAGTACTGCTAAAGACATCTAAATCTAAAGCTCTCTGCTAAACTCTAGAACCTCCTATCAAGGTGCTTTCTGGATGTGTCTCCTTCATTATCTCAAAGGCAGCTTAAACTCAGAGTAACCTAAAAGGCACACATCATCATTCTCCCAAAATAAGAATATGATTCAGGGCTTCCCTGGTGGCGCAGTGGTTGAGAGTCCGCCTGACAATGCAGGGGACGCGAGTTCATGCCCCAGTCTGGGAGGATCCCACGTGCCGCGGAGCGGCTGGGCCCGTGAGCCATGGCCGCTGAGCCTGCGCGTCCGGAGCCTGTGCTCCGCAACGGAAGAGGCCACAAGGGTGAGAGGCCCGCGTAGCGCAAAAAAAAAAAAGACTATGATTCAGAGAAATCAAAGAAACAGAACCTTTTAAGGAGAATAAGAACGAAAAAATATTCACTAAAAATAGCACAAGGAGGTCTCCAGTGAACACAGCAACAGTAATTTCATTGGCTATGGGCACAGAAGCTGAAATGTAGTGGGCTGAAGAGTGAATGAGCGGTAAGAAAATGAAGATAACATGTTTGGACAAATCTTTCAAGAAATTTGACTATTAAGGGGAAGAGTAAAGAGGGATATGGAATTACTAAGGTGGCTTCCAGCCTTGGCCACACATTGGAATCACCTGGACAACTTTTTAAAATACTGATTCCTAGATCCTACCCTCAGATATTCCCCCATAATTCGTTTGGGATGCAGATTGGGCAATGAGAGTTTTGGAACTTCTGTGTAGCCAAGATTGAGAATGACTGGATAGAAGAAAGATTAGTTTCTTTCAACAGGTGAGAGAAGTTTGAGACTATTTTCCTGGTGATAAGGAAAAGGCTATAGTGAAGGACAAAGGTTGAAGATTCAGAAGAGAGTGGGGAACTAATGGAAATAGGTCACTGAGGTGGTAGAAGAGGATGGGATTCAGAGCAAGAGGAAAGGATTAGGATCAAGCCACTCCCATTCTGACACGGTTGCAGTACAGGTGAAATTTTACTTTAGGCAGAGGTTGTGGGGGCATAAATAAGGTGATTACCATCTAATGGCTGTCAACTTTCTTTGTTAGGGAAGTAAGGCTCTCTGCCGAGAAAGAGGGGAGAGGTGGTATGGTAGAGAATTTGAGGGGAATAAAACTGATTTGAAATAGTCCTTGAAAAATGTGTCTTAGATACCAACACTTCCCACCTAGACTACTATAATTACCTCTCACCTGATCTCCAGGGGTTTATTCTGGTCCTGCTTCAAATCTATTGACAGATGATTTTTCTCAAATATAAATGGGATCACGACACTGCGCAATTTACTGCCATTCAATGGTTTCCCTTCACTTTTGGATAACATTTAAAACCTTTCACATGGATTTTAAGACCATTCATGATTTGGTCCTTGCATACTTCTCCAAACTCATCTTCCACTACTCTGGCCCTTACTTCCTATGCTCCAGTCACCTGAGCCCTCTCTAAATTCCTAGAAAGTATGATGCTTTCTAGCTTCAGAGCCTTGGGAGTGTTGTTTTCCTGGGTCTGAAACTCTTCCCCTCAACTCTTCACCTGACCACTCCTACTCAACTCTTTTGAGCCTCATTTGCAAAACCTCTTTCTTAGGAAAGTCTTCCATGACTGCCCAGACTAAGTTATATTTGCCTGTTACACATTCTCATGGTACCCTGTACCGTACCTTCATGCCTTTATCATAGTGGTAAAAACTCATTTGTGGAAGTATGTGTTTAATGTCTACCTCTCCCACAAGTCTATAAACTTCATGAGGTAACTGCATTGGTCCTGTGACTACCACATTCCCAGGACCTCCAATTAATATCTGTTGAATCCTGAATGAACGGGAGAGAGAGGAATGCATAGGAGGACTGCTAGAAAGCACCAACAGAATGGTGGACATTGAACCATAAGTGTATGGTGGTGTCATCTGCAAGATTATAGGATTTTTCTTCACTAGCTGAGATCACCAATCCAGGTCAGAGAATGTAGATAACTAGACTGACCTATAAGTAGGTTTTGACAGGCACAATTTTTTTAAAAAGGATAAGAAAACGAGGGAGTTTATCTTGGCTCAGGTAAAGTAAGACTTAAAACTCATTGGGCAGAATTTGTGATTTTTCTCTTTATATAGCCTTAGGCTTACACACTGCCTTGCACACGGCAGATACTCAGTAGATATTTGCTGAATGAGTTAATTACCACATGTTTAAGACAGCATGTAGGTATAAGCTGTGAGCCTGCTTTGAAAAAACAGAACATGTAACCATTGTTTGGGTTACTTGAGGGACCACATCTTGCTCAATTTTATTCAACTGTAGCAACCTTAAAGCTAGGTTCCACTAAACTCTGTATTCTAGCTTGTTACTCTTTTTCAAACACTGCCCATCTCATGTTATCTGTTCCTTTTGACTCTAATTTCTCCCTTCCACGTATTCATCTGGTTATAGTCATTATTCATCACGTAATTTGCTAGAACCTATTTTGTACAGAGTATACCATCACTTTTTGTTTTGGTTACTTGGTTTCTTACAAGTGTTTTACCTTCTTAAAGGCTAACTTAGGAGTGAGGGATGAAATGGGGGAGTCATCTCTCCTTGATTTAACCAAGCTTGAAATAAAATCTGGATATCTGCAGAGCACCTGCTCTCCTCTGACAAACAGAAAGGGAATCAAACAGAATGGCAGGATTAGAGTAAATTTTACATTTTCCTGTCATGAAATCTAATTGATTATTTTCTTTGGAAAGGTCAGAGAATATAACTTTTATTGAGAAACACATTGAAGAATAGAAAATTTTTATGAACTCTAAGTTATAAGCAACTTGACTACTTAAATGGTTTAAACATGTAAGATCATTCGAGGGAGGCTCAAGAGGGAGGTGATATGGGGATATATGTATACTTATAGCTGATTCACTTTGTTGTACAACAGAAACTAACACAACATTGTAAAGCAATTATACTTCAATAAAGATATTAAACATTTTTTTAATAAAGATCATTCAAGAATTGCAACCTGCAGACTCATCAATTATATCACCACAAACATTTCTTCTGCAATGTCGATAACAAATTGAACCCTTTAAATACCTTTGAGGCCATGTCCTCTCTTTCTTTTGTTATTTCTCTTTTAATCATCTCTTTCTCAAAGGCTCTTTTTTCTCGCTGAGATGCGAGTTCTTTCTCAAGTCGCTCTGTCTGCCTCTCCAGTTCATTCTTCAACTGTTCGCACTGGATTAAAGCCTGCCAGAATAAGACAGAGTGAAATGGGACCTTAGAATTTAGAAGAAATGAGAGGGAAATAAGACAATTAAGCTTTGACTTTATTTAAAATAGTTACAACTCACTGTAAAGTCAAAGTAAAGAATATTTTTATATTTGTTTGTCAACACCACTTACTGATTCATATGTTACATGTATTCAAATGTTACATGTATTCAAATGTTGTATTTTTTCACATATTTCAGTTTGCACAATTAAGGCTATATTAACTAATCAACTAAGAAAATTCAGGTAACAAACCTTGATAAGGGCCACAGAGGAGTCTGAATTTTATAAAAGGGGATCAGAAAAACCAAGTGTTCTAGTTTTTCCAATTATATATCATGTTTATACTACAAGAAATATATAAGTATCTAATTTAACTGATTTTTCATCTCGACATGGTTAAAAATTATTTGTACTTTAAATGATAAACAGATCAAAATTTTAAGATGAGATGTATTTATCATTACATACAGGCATTTACTGCTTATATAATAACTGAGCTTCCTTAAATATAAGTACGATAAGATTTGGTTCACTCTCCTTACACACTTAACTAAAGTAAAAACTAGGTAATAATCAAGTTTAGATAAGGAAAGACTCAAAACAGCATTTACTACCTAGTTTTGTAAAATGAGAAGTGTTATATTTCATTTCTGGCAATTTAAAAGTCGATAATTGTCCTTTAGTTTAAACTTCCCACTCTGAATTTCCAGAAGTAAATTCTCTCTAACTTCCTTTTGGCTATATTTACAATATCATTGTGCATAACACACAATAATAAACTAAATTCAAAATCTCAAGAAAAAAATAAAATTAAGGTGCTTGACATAGAAAATCTGAGTCATACTATGGTGTCTTAGTCTCATCCCAGTGGCTCCTCATTATATCCTCCTCACTCAAACTCTATTGTGTTCCCCTGAATTGAGAGAAAGAAACTCAAGTCTCATATGACTTATATACTATGTAATTATAAAATGATAGTCACAGTTGTTGTTAATGGAGATGGAAGCAGTCTCAGTAAGCACTGTAAGCTCTATGCATTGCTATGCTTCCCTCTGGTGAAAGCTATAATAAATATAGACAATAAATATCTAGGATATGTGAATTTTCTTCTTTTTATCATGAGAGCATTAAACCCTAATTTCTTTCACACTCTTCTGGAAATGTTCTATACTCCTAGGCATAAAAACTGAGGATAAAATGCAACTGTCCCAGATTAACCGATAAGCAAATAAAATGCCTGAAAAAAGATTCTCCTAGGGAGTTAGTCCCAAGTCCAATTCTAGTTGAAAATGTCTGGAAAATAAAATTTTACATTGGATTTTAAAAGAAATGGAAAAGCATAATTTTTCTATAATTTAAACCCTTGGAGCTTGAAATACTATGAATTAGAGATTTTTGCGCTTCAGAACACAATTGCTCTTGTGTAAAATATTTTTTATGAACCTAATAAAAATGTTCATAATGTTCACTGATATATGAATATCATGAAAGACTAAAATGATTATGGAATATAAACTAATACATTTAATCAGAAGGTTTTTCATTGAATAAAAACTCAGGCATCAACCTTATTAGGTACAGGAACAGTGGAAGGAACTGCTGAAAATCAGGCTAACATGAAGAGCAACTAAAGAGTCAATTCAAAGAATTCAATCAATTCAAGAACAAGGAACAGTAAATGATCCTGACAGGTAAGAGGCCTAACGCTAAGATAATATAAACAAAAAGCACAAGGGAGAAGTTGTAAATCACTTAAACAAAACCGTTGCTGGAGCCTTGGTTTCATGGATGGCCTTCTATGAGGAGTACACACCACTGAGAGGTGATGGTGAGTATGAAAGCAGTAACGAAACACTGAATAAAAATATTAGGTTAAAAACTGGATATTGATCACTCTCGGTTTGTAGCCAATGATTCCATATAAAATAGCTTTTGCTTGTTTTGATTTTAATATATATGTCTGGTCACAATGAAGAAAATATTAAGTAACATTTGGAATTAGAAAAGTCATTTAATCTTACAATGGTACTCATATACAAGATTTGGGTTTACTAAATAAATATTTATACATTCCTTCCATTAAAGCTTTGTCTTTTAATTCTAAGACTTACTCTCCTAGTTTTCAGAATCCCAGATGACTCAGTGCTCCCTGATTATATGCCATATAATCATTCAGTAAAGGCATATAACCGAATCCTCAAAGACTATTGACCAAAAAGTTGGTTTGGGTTTTTCCGTAAGATGTTTGGCCAACCCAATTAACTGATGGATCTTCACAGGTGACCAAGTTAGTTTGGGATCTGCGGCGGCCATTTCTCCTAGTAGTTCCCAAGGTCGTGGCTCCTTTCTTTCCCTGAGCACAATCCCTTTCTTAGTGGAAATGGCTGTAGGTCTTGGGGAGTTGGGGATTTACACAACCCTCACCCTCCAGTAGACTCAATCTTCAAAGGGCCTTTTCTCTTCTGGGAAATTTATTTGTGGTCATTCTTTGTTGGCCACAGTAACACATTTTTCAAAACATAATTTATTGGACTTGATATTCCCAGTCCTGGTTTTATTAAACCAAAAAGTATGCATTACTATCTTAATGGAGTCAAAACATTTTCCAAAATAAATTTGTACCTGGTCAACTCAATTCTTAAAATAGGGAAACTCTTTTAGGAAATATAAAAGTCCTTCCCAGGTGCTAGGGTTAGGTTCCTAGATATCCTTGTGATCAAAGAATTCATGATTATAGGATTAAAGAATTATGAGGAATAATAGAGTCCACACTTACGAACATAAACTTAAAAATTTATGAAAATGCTTTCATTTTTATGAAACATAGCCCACAACATAAAAATGATTTTCAACATGTTTTAGGCATTTAATTTACAAATAATGCAAACTATTAATTATTAATTTATAAACTCATCCTTACTAGGAACCTATCAGTCAGTCTATCCCTATTTCCCATTTTCAAGATATTTATAATTTGTTTTTGTCTTGTGGAAGATAGTGTACATATCAAGAAACATTGTATTCTACATTTATGCTTGCAATCAAATGCTCAAGGCTTTTCTGATTTTCCTTTTACTTCGGGTTTCTAATTCTTGCTTTTCTGATTCTGCTGTAGTCTAAGGAAAACAGTAATTTGAATACTTAAAAAGGAAAAAAAAAGTTTGGGGGGACATTTATTCAAACTTCTGGGTTGGTATTTTTTAAAAAATGTTTCTTCAGGGCTTCCCTGGTGGTGCAGTGGTTGAGAGTCCGCCTGCTGATGCAGGGGACACGGGTTCGTGCCCCAGTCCGGGAAGATCCCACATGCCGCAGAGCGGCTGGGCCCGTGAGCCATGGCCGCTGAGCCTGCGCGTCTGGAGCCTGTGCTCCGCAATGGGAGAGGCCACAACAGTGAGAGGTCCGCGTACAGCCAAAAAAAAAAAAAAAATTTCTTTAGAGGATTATCTCATTATAGATATGCTCATGGGAACATCATGCCAAAGCCAACAATTTCCCTTCCAATAGAGGCAGGCAGGTCTAAGGCCCAGTTAACCTTTTTATCTTGTAGCTTTACCAAAACATCACTGCAAAAACCTCTACTTTTCTACCTTCATTTATTCCCAGGTTAATTTTTTTCTCCCTTTTAAAATTATTCCCAGTTGTAATGACTTGCAAATTTCAAAGAAAAACAAAAACATTTATTGATCACTTACTGTGTGCCATATACTTTCCTAAATGGCTTACATGGATTAATTTATTTAACTCACTGAATTTTAAGTGGCTTTTATCACTCTGTTGATAAGAAACTGAGGCTTTGAGACATTAAGTAACTTGCCCAAGAGCACAGACCTAGAAAGTGGCAGAATAGGGATTTGATCCAAAGAAGTTACACAACTGAATCCAGGCATGGCACTATAATTTTCTCATGTTATAGATTTATTTTCTGATAAAATTCTCAGGTGTTTTCATTGCCACTGTAAAAGTACATATAGTCTGTCCTCCTTATCTGGAGGTTCTGTATTCACAGTTTCTGCATCCAAGGTTTCAACCAGTCACAGATTTCTGTCCTGGAACCAATCCCCCATGGATAAAGAGGGAGGACTGAATATGATATGACATGATATAATACAATATTAATGTAATGTAATGTAATTGCTTCTACTTATTTAGCATGCAATATGCAAAATAGAACACTAGGTGGCAACAAATGTTAAGGAACTATAAGAAGAAAGTAACCATTTCATAACTCAGTAATAAAGTAGTTGGTTTTAAAATTAAAATATGTATGCTGTTTCACTCTTTAATCTCAGAAAGCAAAATTCCTAATACTTTTTTTATACACCTTTATTGGAGTATAATTGCTACAATGTTGTGTTAGTTTCTGCTGTACAACAAAGTGAATCATCTATATGTATACATATATCCCCATATCCCCTCCCTCTTGAGCCTCCCTCCCACCCTCCCTCTCCCACCCGTCTAGGTCGTCACAAAGCACCAAGCTGACCTCCTTGTGCTATGCAGCAGCTTCCCACTAGCTATCCATTTTACATCTGGTAGTGTATATATGTCAACGCTACTCTTTCACTTCGTCCTAGCTTCCCCTTCCCCCCTGGCGTCCTCAAGTCCATTCTCTACAACTGCGTCTTTATTCCTGTCCTGCTATTAGGTTCATCAGTACCATTCTTCTAGATTCCATATATACACGTTAGCATATGGTATTTGTTTTTCTCTTTCTGACTTACTTCACTCTTTATGACAGACTGTAGGTCCATCCACCTCACTACAAATAACTCAATTTCGTTTCTTTTTACAGCTGAGTAATATTCCACTGTATGTATCTGCCACATCTTCTTTATCCATTCATCTGTCGATGGACATTTAGGTTGCTTCCATGCCCTGACTATCGTAAATGGTGCGGCAATGAACATGGTGGTACATGTCTCTTTTTGAATTATGGTTTTCTCAGGGTATGTGCCCAGTAGTGGGATTGCTGGGTCATTTGGTAGTTGTATTTTTAGTTTTTTAAGGAACCTCTATACTGTTCTCCATAGTGGCTGTATCAATTTACATTCCCACCAACAGTGCAGGAGGGTTCTCTTTTCTCCACACCCTCTCCAGCATTTATTGTTCATAAATTTTTTGATGATGGACATTCTGACCAGTGTGAGATACTAATATGTTTTAACATACCTTAGAGATAAAAACTGCCAGACTTGCACTGCATTTTGTAAACTTGTTAGAAATCAATCCTTGAATTATTACTAACTCAGTGAAAAATAGATTTACAATACACAGTAGCCTTTCTAGTTCTTAACCACTAAGATTTTAAAAGCACTAATTACAAAAATTCATACTAATATTTAAAGCTAATAATTAACTTTACTTCAGTTCAACATTTATTGTACAATTAATATGTAAATGGCCATGTGAAGAATACAATGATAGATGTCACAGACCTGGTTTTTAAGGTCTTTTGGTGGAGAGGGCTATGTAAACAGCCACAAAAATTATACACAGCTCACTAGGAATACAGAGAAGGAAGAGATTAATTCCAACAAGAAGGTGCTGGGGAAAACTTCCGAGAAGACTGCCATCTGAGTTGCCCCTCATAGAATGAATAGGTACTTCACAGATGGATACAGTGCAGGAAAGTACAACATGAGCAAATTCATGGAAATAGTCAATTGTAGGTCACGTTATAGAAACAGTATAGGTTATATGAAAACTTGTAGTGAAAGATAAGGCTAGGAAAGTTAGAGTGGGATCATATTGTGAAAGATCTGGAAGGTCATGCTAAGGATTTGTCTTATTCTACTGCAAGAAGAGAGCTGCCTGAACAGGGAGATTTACAGTTTAGGAGAACTTTGGCAGCAATGTGAAAGATACACTGGAATTGAAAGAGACCTGAGGGAGACCAATTAGAAGGCTATTGCAATAGGCCACATAAGAGTATGTAAAGACTTGAACCAGAGCAGGAGTATAGGTATGGAAGCTGCGGGCATAACTTAGTAGGGGTTTTTGAAGATACGGTGAGAGTCTGATAACTGATTGGATGTTGACAGTGAGGAATGGGGAGGACCCAAGATATTTTAAAGGTTCCAAGCCAGGGCTGTTGGTAAAATGATAATACCATTATCTGAGAAAAGAAAATACAGAAAATTGTAGAAGGAAAAGGAGTGATAGACAGTAAGAAGGAGAGAATTTACAATTTGGTGGTGTAGAGTTTCAGATGCTAATGGCATATCATCCATAAAAGAGGTCTAGTAGAAGCAAGAAATGTAGGTCTGGGGCACAGAGGAGTTCTTAGAGCTAAAGGCACAATGTGGAGGTGGTCAAGTGAGGGGGAGACACAAAGTCCTGGAAATTAGGGCAACATGGCTGGACGGCTAGGAACTGACTGAGGAACGTCTGCATTCCAGGCTTGTGGAAAACATGTTAAAAGACATGTGGAAGAGTAGACAAGAGCAATGCAAAGAGGACCCACAGAGTGAAATATCAGATTAATCAAGGGGAAATGATGATATGTTATGCTAGTACAGTTAATGTCTTCCTGGAGTTGGGTCAAATGAGGACTGAGATGAAGTCACTGGGTTTAGTAATCAGGAAGTGACTGGTGACCATAATGTGACCAATTCAGTAGCATGAAATCAGACTACAATTTGTTAAAAGACTGACTGTAATGTGTTCAGAAGTGAATGGAAAGCTACAAAGGTAAAAACGATGGAGGATGAAGGATGGAAGATACAAGAAAGATGTGACAACAAATGTCTCAATGTCCCTGAAACCCTAGAAGTAGGAGATATCAAGAACTTAGAGAGATTCATCTTGGGAAGTAAGAGGACCAGATAAGAAGGAAAAAAATGAGAAGATACATTTGAGGGATAAGAAAGTGTTGATGAGGCTCTTGTCAGTTGGTTGTGATCTCAGTAAAGTAGGTCAGCTATTGAGAGTGAGGTGCTAAGAGTGGAGTTGGGAAAGTGAACAAAGTGGCATTCCTGTCTAGTCTAAAGTACATGTGGTAGGGAGACCTTCAAGAAGGTGGAGCAAGATGTGGAGATCACCTTCCTCCCCACAAATACATCAGAAATACATCCACATGTGGAACAACTCCTACAGAACACCTATTGAACACTGGCACAAGATATCAGACTTCCCAAAAGATGCCCTCAGGCAACATACACACAGAAGCAGGGCCAAAGCGAAAGCTGAACCCCAGGAGCTGTGCGACCAAAGAAGAGAAAGGGAAATCTTTCCCAGCAGCCTCAGGAGTAGCAGGTTAAATCTCCACAGTCAAGTTGATGTACCCTGCATCTGTGGAATACCTGAATAGGCAATGAATCATCCCAAAATTGAGATGGTGGACTTTGGGAGCAACTGTAGACTTGGGGTTTGTTTTCTGCATCTCATTTGTTTCTGGTTTATGTTTATCTTAGTTTAGTATTTAGAGTTTATTATCATTGGTAGATTTGTTTATTGATTCAGTTGCTTTCTTCCTCCCTTTTTTTATATATATATTTTTTTTCCCTTTTCTCTTTTTGTGAGTGTGTATGTATATGCTTCTTTGTGTGATTTTGTCTGTATAGCTTTGCTTTTACCATTTGTCCTAAGGTTCTATCTATCCGTTATTTTTCTTTGTTTTTTATATAGTTTTTAGTGCTTGTTATTGATGGATTTGTTTTTAGGTTTGGTTGCTCTCTTCTTACTTTCTTTCTTTGTTTTATTACTTTTTAATTTTTTTAACTTTTAATAATTTTTTATTTTAATAAAATTATTTTATTTTTCTTTCTTTCTTTCTTTTTTTCCTCCCTTTTCTTCTGAGCCACGTGGCTAACAGGGTCTTGGTGCTTCAGCTGGGTGTCAGGCCTGTGCCACTGAGGTGGGAGAGCCGAGTTCTGGATATTGGTCCACCAGAGACCTCTCGGCTCCATGTAATATCAAACAGTGAAACCTCTCCCAGAGATCTCCATCTCAATGCTAATACCTAGCTCCACTCAACGATCAGCAAGTTACAGTGCTGGAAACCCAATGCCAAACGACTAGCAAGACAGTAACACAACCCCACTCATTAGCAGACAGGCTGCCTAATATCATAAAAAGGTCACAGACACCCCAAAACACACCACTGGATGTGGTACTGCCCACCAGAAAGGCAAGACCCAGCCTCACCCACCAGAACACAGGCAAAGTCCCCTCCACCATGAAGCCTACACAATCCACTGAACCAACCTTAGCCACTGAGGGCAGACACCAAAAACAGCAGGAACTATGAACCTGCAACCTGCAAAAAGGAGACTCCAAACACAGTAAGTTAAGCAAAATGAGAAGACAAAGAAACACACAGCAGATGAAGGAGCAAGGTAAAAACCCACCAGACCAAACAAATGAAAAAGAAATAGCCAGTCTATCTGAAAAAGAATTAGAGTTATGATAGTAAAGATGATCCAAAATCTTGGCAATAGAATGGAGAAAATACAAGAAATGTTTAACAAGGACCTAGAAGAACTAAAGAGCAAAGACACAATGATGAACAACACAATACATGAAAAATTCTCTAGAAGGAATCAATAGCAGAATAACTGAGGCAGAGGAACGGATAAGTGACCTGGAAGATAAAATAGTTGAAATAACTACTGCAGAGCAGTATAAAGAAAAAAAAAAAGAGAAGAATTGAGGACAGTCCTAGAGACTTCTGGGACAATATTAAACACACCAAGATTTGAATAATAGGGGTCCCAGAAAAACAAGAGAAAAAGAAAGGGACTGAGAAAATATTTAAAGAGATTATAGTTGAAAACTTCCCTAATATGGGGAAGGAAATAGTCAATCAAGTCCAGGAAGCTCAGAGAGCCCCATACAGGATAAATCCAAGGAGAAAAACTCCAAGACACATATTAATGAAACTATCAAAAATTAAATACAAAGAAAAAATATTAAAAGCAGCAAGGGAAAAACAACAAATAACATACAAGGGAAACCCGAAAAGGATAACAGCTGACCTTTCAGCAGAAACTCTGCAAGCCAGAAGGGAGTGGCAGGACATATTTAAAGTGATGAAAGGAAAAAAACCGACAACCAAGATTACTCTACCCAGCAAGGATCTCATTCAGATTTGATGAAGAAATTAAAATCTTTACAGACAAGCAAAAGCTAAGAGAATTCACGGAGAAATTAAAACCTTTACAGATAAGCAAAAGCCAAGAGAATTCAGCA
Organism: Neophocaena asiaeorientalis asiaeorientalis; assembly: GCF_003031525.2. Classification (NCBI taxonomy): domain Eukaryota; kingdom Metazoa; phylum Chordata; class Mammalia; order Artiodactyla; family Phocoenidae; genus Neophocaena; species Neophocaena asiaeorientalis. The sequence goes on from NW_020172144.1 coordinate 2,744,832, forward strand.
TCACCAAACCAGCTTTAAAACAAATCCTAAAGAAACTTCTCTAGGCAGGAAACACAAGAGAAGGAAAAGACCTACAATAACAAACACAGAAGAATTATGAAAATGGTGATAGGAACATACATATAATTACCTTAAATGTACATGGATTAAATGCTTCAGCCAAAAGACACAGAATGGATGAATGGATACAAAAACAAGACCCATATATATGCTGTCTACAAGAGACCCACTTCAGACCTAGGGACACATACAGACTGTAGGTGAGGGGATGGAAAAAGATATTACATGCAAATGGAAACCAAAAGAAAGCTGCAGTAGCAATTCTCATGTCAGACAAAATAGACTTTAAAATAAAGACTATTACAAGAGACAAAGAAGGACACTACATAATGATCAAGGGATCAATCCAAGAAGAAGATAAAACAATTGTAAATATTTATGCACCCAACATAGGAGCACCTCAATACATAAAGCAAATGCTAACAGCCATAAAAGGGGAAATTGATGGTAACACAATCATAGTAGGGGACTTTAACACCTCACTTTCACCAATGGACAGATAATCCAAAACAAAAATAAATAAGGAAACACAAGCTTCAAATGATACATTAAACAAGATGGACTTAATTGATATTTATGGGGCATTCCATCCAAAAACAACAGAATACACTTTCTTCTCAAGTGCTCATGGAACATTCTACAGGATCGATCATACCTTGAGTCACAAATCAAGCCTTGGTAAATTTAAGAAAACTGAAATCAAATCAACTATCTTTTCTGACCACAATGCTATGAGAGCAGATATCAATTACAGGAAAAAAAACTGTAAAAAAATACAAACACATGGAGGCTAAACAATACACTACTAAATAACCAACAGATCAGTTAAGAAATCAAAGAGGAAATCAAAAAATACCTAGAAACAAATGACAATGAAAACACAATGACCCAAAACCTATGGGATGCAGCAAAAGCAGTTCTAAGAGGGAAGTTTATAGCAATACAATCCTACCTCAAGAAACATCTCAAATAAACAACCTAAACTTACACCTAAAGCAGTTAGAGAAAGAAGAATAATAAAACCCGAAAGTTAGCAGAAGGAAAGAAATCATAAAGATCAGATCAGAAATAAATGAAAAAGAAATGAAGGAAACGATAGCAAAGATCAATAAAACTAAAAGCTCGTTCTTTAAGAAGATAACCAAAATTGATAAACCATTAGGCAGACTCATCAAGAAAAAAAGGGAAAAGACTCAAATCAATAGAATTAGACATGAAAAAGGAGAAGTAACAACTGACACTGCAGAAAAACAAAGGATCATGAGAGATTACTACAATCAACTATATGCCAATAAAATGGACAACCTGGAAGAAATGGACAAATTCTTAGGAAAGCACAACTTTCTGAGACTGAACCAGGAAGAAACAGAAAATATAAACAGACCAATCACAAGCACTGAAATTGAGACTGTGATTAAAAATCTTCCAACAGGGCTTCCCTGGTGGCGCAGTGGTTGATAGTCCGCCTGCCGATGCAGGAGACACTGGTTCATGCCCCGGTCCAGGAAGATCCCACATGTTGCGGAGCGGCTGGGCCCATGAACCATGGCCGCTGAGCCTGCGCGTCCGGAGCCTGTGCTCCGCAACGGGAGAGGCCACAACAGTGAGTGGCCCGTGTACCAAAAAACAAAACAAAATCTTCCAACAAACAAAAGCCCGGACCAGATGGCTTCACAGGCGAATTCTATCAAACATTTAGAGAACAGCTAACACCTATCCTTCCCAAACTATTCCAAAATATAGCAGAGGGAGGAACACTCCCAAACTCATTCTACGAGGCCACCATAACCCTGATACCAAAACCAGACAAAGATGTCACAAAGAAAGAAAACTACAGGGCAATATCACTGATGAACATAGAGCCTCAACAAAATACTAGCAAACAGAATTCAAAAGCACAGTTAAAGGATCATACACCATGATCAAGTGGGGTTTATCCCAGGAGTGCAAGGATTCTCCAATATACACAAATCAATCAATGTGATATGAACAAACTGAAGGAGAAAAACCATATGAACATCTCAATAGATGCAGAAAAAGCTTTTGACAGAATTCAACACCCATTTATGATAAAAACCCTCCAGAAAGTAGGCATAGAGGGAACTTACCTCAACATAGTAAACGCCATATATGACAAACTCACAGCCAACATCATTCTCAATGGTGAAAAACTGAAACCATTTCCACCAAGATCAGGAACAAAACAAGGTTGTCCACTCTCACCACTGTTATTGAACATAGTTTGGCAAGTTTTAGCCACAGCAATCAGAGACAAAAAAGAAATAAAAGGAATCCAAACCGGAAAAGAAGAAGTAAAGCTGTCACTGCTTGCAGATGACATGATACTATACATAGAGAATCCTAAGGATGCCACCAGAAAACTACTAGAGCTAATCAATGAATTTGGTAAAGTAGCAGGCTACAAAATGAACGCACAGAAATCTCTGGCATTCCTATACACTAATGATGAAAAATCTGAAAGAGAAATTAAAGAAACACTCCTGTTTACCACTGCAACAAAAAGAATAAAATAGCTAGGAATAAACCTACCTAAGGAGACAAAAGACCTGTATGCAGAAAACTATAAGATACTGATAAAAGAAATGAAAGGTGATACAAACAGTTGGACAGATATGCCATGTTCTTGGATTGGAAGTATCAACATTGTGAAAACGACTATACTATCCAAAGCAATCTACAGATTCAATGCAATCCGTATCAAACTACCAATGGCATTTTCCACAGAACTAGCAAAAAAAATGTTACAATTTGTATGGAAACACGAAAGATCCTGAACAGCCAAAGCAATCTTGAGAAAGAAAACCGGAGCTGGAAGAATCAGACTTTAGACTATACTACAAAGCTACAGTAATCAAGACAGTATGGTAATGGCACAAAAACAGAAATATAGATCAATGGAACAGGATAGAAAGCCCAGAGATAAACCCATGCACATATGGTCACCTTATTTTTTTATAAAGAAGGCAAGAATGAAAAATGGAGAAAAGACAACTTCTTCAATAAGTGGTGCTGGGAAAACTGGACAGCTACATGTAAAAGAATGAAATTAGAACACTCCGTAACACCATACACAAAAATAAGCTCAAAATGGATTAAAGACCTAAATGTAAGGCCAGACACCATCAAACTCTTAGAGGAAAACATAGGCAGAACACTCTATGACATAAATCACAGCAAGATCCTTTTTGACCCACCTCCTAGAGTAATGGAAATAAAAATACACATATGGGACCTAATGAAACTTAAAAGCTTTTGCACAGCAGAGGAAACCATAAAGAAGACGAAAAGACAACCCTTAGAATGAGAGAAAATATTTGCAAATGAAGCAACTTACAAAGGATTAATCTCCAAAATTTACAAGCAGCTCATGTAGCTCAATATCAAAAAAAACAAACAACCCAATCCAAAAATGGGCAGAAGACCTAAATAGGCATTTCTCCAAAGAAGATACACAGATAGCCAACAAACACATCAAAGGATGCTCAACATCACTAATCATTAGAGAAATGGAAATCAAAACTACAATGAGGTATCACCTCACACTAGTCAGAATGGCCATCATCAAAAAATTTACAAACAATAAATGCTGGAGAGGGTGTGGAGAAAAGGGAACACTCTTGCACTGTTGGTGGGAATGCAAATTGATACAGCTAGTATGGAGAACTGTATGAAAATTCCTTAAAGAACTAAAAATAGAATTACCATATGACTCAGCAATCCCACTACTGGGCATATACCCTGAGAAAACCATAATTCAAAAAGAGTCAGATACCACAATGTTCATTGCAGCTCTATTTACAATAGTCAGGACATGGAAGCAACCTAAGTGTCCATCGACAGATTAATGGATAAAGAAGATGTGGCACATATATACAATGGAATATTACTCAGCCACAAAAAGAAACAAAATTGAGTTATTTGTAGTGAGGTGGATGGCCAGAGAGTCTGTCATACAGAGTGAAGTAAGTCAGAAAGAGAAATACAAATACCGTATGCTAACACATATATATGGAATCTAAAAAAAAAGCTTCTGAAGAACCTATGGGCAGGACAGGAATAAAGACACAGACATAGAGTATGGATTGAGGACACAGAGAGGGGGAAGGGTAAGCTGGGACAAAGTGAGAGAGTGGCATGGACTTATATATACTACCAAACGTAAAATAGCTAGCTAGTGGGAAGCAGCCACATAGCACACGGAGATCAGCTCGATGCTTTGTGACCACCTAGCGGGGTGGGATAGGGAGGGTCGGAGGGAGGCCCAAGAGGGAGGAGATATGGGGATATATGTATATGTATAGCTGATTCACTTTGTTATAAAGCAGAAACTAACACACCATTGTAAAGCAATTATACTCCAATAAAGATGTTAAAAAATATAAAATAAAATAAAAGTTAGAAAAGTATATGTGGTAGTCAACTGCAAGGAAAAGAATTGCTAAACAGTACTTATACACTGAACGTGACCAGTATTACTCTCCTGTGGAATTCATTCTGTTGCTTTCTTACATGGCTTCCCTCAGTAACACTTGATAGGCTGAAAATGACAGGAAAAACATGTATGATTTGGCTTAACTTTCACGTGGCACTGGTAAAGTAGTTAAATTGGAAAGGTAAGAATAATAGAATTCTAGAGTGTTACTGAGAGCACACTGCAATTCCCTTAGCGGATATTTACTGAGTACCTATTACTTACCAAACACTATGTAAGATACTAGAGATTTAATAGTGACAAGATGGACAAGTTACTTCCTGCCAAGGAGTTTAAAGTTTAATGAAAGATACAGACAAATAACCAATAATAATACATTTTGATAAATGCTGTAATGAGTAGTTCTCAACTGGGGGCAATTCTGCACCACCCCCCTCAGGGTCATTTGGCAGTATCTGGAGATATCTTTGGTTATCAGAACTTGGGGGAGAGGGATGTGCTACTGGAATCTAGTGGGTAGAGGCCAGGGATGCTGCTAAATATCCTATAGCATGGAGGACAATCTCTAAAACAAAGAATTATGTACATCAAAATGTCAGCCATGCCAAGGTTGAGAAACCCTGCTCTAAAAGTACATAAGAGGTATATCAAATCTAGACATGGGAGATCATAGATTTTCTAGAGACAGTGGCATGAAGGATGAAGAAAATATCCAAGCAATGGTGTGGAGAAGAATTTGCATGGCATGTACAGAGACCCAGAGGCTAGAAAAAGCATGGCATAAACACAGGGATTAATAGCCATCACCATCACCACAACTACTTATTGAAGAAATATTTTGTGCCAGAGTTTCTATAAGATAACAGATGTAAATTTTAAAATACAGTCCTCATTAAAATCCTATGTGTCAGATATTATTTCCATTTCACAGATGAAGAAAAACTGAGGCACAGAGAATTAAATAACTTGCCCAAGGTCACACAGCTGGTGAATGGTGGAGCTGGAAGTTGAATCTAGGTCTCGCTAACTCTACTAAGACCATGCTCAACCTCTAAATTCTACTGCCTTTCCAAGCTGACAGGGGCTGAGTCTGTTGGAGGAGAGTAAAAAGTGACACTAAAGGGTTGAAAGGAAGCACATTAGGACAGACCTCATAAGCATGTGAAGTAGTTTGGAGATTACCCTGAAGGCAGTGGGAAACCACTGATGGATTTTAAATCAGAGAGTCACATGATAAAATCTGCTTTGAAGAAAGATCACTTCTAGCTGCATTGTAGGGAACAGAGTGAAGGAAAAGAGACAAGGGATGTTATAATTCATGAATCCAGAGATTATGGTATCCTGAACAAGAAAGGTGACAGTGAGGAAAGAATTCAAGCAAACTTCAGGGATTAAAACTCCTATTTAGTGATTGGTTGGAAGCCAAAGGAGAGGATGACATCCCGTTCCCAATCAGGGCATGACAGTGGACAAAAGTGCCACTCAGCGAGTAGAGAACACAGCTGTTTTGATGAAGTGAATATAATGAATTTAGTTTGAGATCATAAAATTCACATCTAAATGGAAAGCGAAGAGGAACAGCCTGAAGATAATAGATAAAATGAGATATGAGAGGAGGTAGAAGAACTGGAGGCAGTTATGAGGACACTGAGTAGATTTAACTGAGATAGGGAGGAAGAGAAAAGGCTCTGGTCAGAGAGATCAGTTTGAGTTTGAGATCTCGTGGACCCTTCAGTTCACGTGGGAGTTACAGAAGAACACAGAAAATGTTAGAGTTAAGGAAAGCAAAGTGTGTCGGGACTAAGATGTTGCATATGTTAACTGTATGGATGTGGAAACCTTTCAGAATGATGAAAAGAGATAAAGTAGAGGGTGCTATGGACTGAATGTTTGTGCCCCTCCAGAAGTCACATGTAGGAATCTAACCCCCAATATGATGGAATTAGATGGTGGGCCCTATGGGAGGTGATTAGGTCATGAAGGTGGAGCCCTCATGATGGGATTAGTGGGATCCCATCATGGGATTAGTGCCCTTATAAAATAGACTTCAAAGAGTTCCCTTGCCCCTTCCACCATGTGAAGACACAGTGAGAAGAGAGCTGTTTATGAACCAGAAAGTGAGCTCTCACCAAACACCAAATCTGCTGGTGCCTTGATCTTGCACTTCCCAGAACTATGAGAAATAAATGTTTGTTGTTTAAGCCACCCTGTCTAAGGTGTCTTTGTTATAGCAGCCTGAAAGGACATAGACAAGGGGGAAAAGTGTCAGAGGCTAAAGCTCTTAAAAGGTGTTAAAGATCTTACAACTATTTTATAAACCCAAGTGATGGATGATTTTCTTTAAAAAAAATGTCAAATAGTGTCTTCCAGATTGAGAGTTTATATTGATTAAAATTAGGGAGAGGAGAATCAACGATGATTTCAAAGAGAAATGGTAAACTAATTTCAAAGACGAGTTAGTAGGTACGAAAGCAAAGGCCTGGAAACGGCAGTATGGGGTGATATGAATGCTGACCCCTCCATCACAGTCACATGAGATAAAATGAACAGCAAAGGGCTTCACTGGAGGTTTTGAGGGTCATAACATCAGCAAGGGACAGCTAGAGTCAGTCCAAATGAAGATGTAAGAGTGTTTGAGGAAGCAAAATATGTTAGGGCATTTGGTCAGAATGAACATAAGTTTCAAAAGGCATAGGGGCATTATGAGGGTCAAATGGTCTAGGAAGAGTTAAAGATGGTCTGGATAGAGATAAATGGGTAAGGCAATGACTGAGGAGAAGCTTAATATAAAGGTGATTAGCCCAATAGTTTAATAAAATAGTGATGCTACTATATGGCTTAGACCAATGCTACCTAAAGCATTTTTTGTGATAATGGAAATGTTCTATATCTGCACTGACCAATACAGTAATCACTAGCTACATGTGGCTACTAAGTACTTGAAGCGTGGCTAGTGTGTTTAGGGAAAATACATAGCAGCTTTAATGGTTTAAGGTGTGGCCCCCAAACACAGAAATGAATCATCAGTAACCTCCTACTATTCAAAGTGTTTAGAACACTGCCTGATCACTAAGTGTTAACTATTACTGTCATTATCATTATCATTAAATGCGTTTGACTTAAGCACACAATGGATACAGACTCATAGCTAAAAATGCTATTAAATACACATATATTATTATTGTGGCATATCTGGATGTTCTCAAACTTTCCCAGGTATAGAGGAAAAACATCTGTCTTCACATACATGAGCATACACAAATGGGTGACTATGGGTGCTAATAGTTTCACTTCGCATTAAAAGTTATCGGCAAATAAAAAGATTAAGCATACAAGTCTCTCAAAGTACTGTATCACATCATAATACTATTCTTTCAATAGTGATACAGCAAGAGAATTTGCAGGGGAATAAGAATTCTCCAAAGAGCAAATCTGTTTAATTTAGAAAGTCAACATTAACAAACTGGTATTCACTTTGTGTGTTTGGAAAAAAAGTTTAGCTATGGAGAATAACCAAACAAATACTCAGAAAAGAAAAAGAAGGCAATTATGTTATGCCTTTATGTTATTAGACTTGCCTTGGTTTTCTCAAAGTTGGCCTCCTCAGTCATTTGCACAGCTTGTTTCACCTGCTCATAAGCACTTACTTCTCTTTGCTGCACCTCTGTCAAGCTGCTCCTCACAGAAACTAGTGCAGACATTAAGTCATCTCTTTCTCTGTCAGCACAAAAAGAACATTGAAAACAACAAATGATCAAATGATCGTGTATTCATACGTCAGGAAGAAAAAAGCATTAATATGTATTAGAAGAAGAGCCAGGGCAGGCCAGCTCTGCACATATTCAAGCACACCCCAGAGAAAGACCCTCTGTCCTCACTTGGTGAGGGGCAGGCAGAGCAGCCAGAAAAGCCATGAGCATTCATGGCAGGACTGCATCCACGTGGGATAATAACCAATTATGGAGAGGACTGGCACACTGAGGGCTGGAGAGGGAAGCCCAGAAAAGAGGAAATTAATTTAAAAATTTAAAAGGTGGGGGGCAGAAAAGGAGAAAAAAGTAATAAAGTAGGGAAGGTGGGGATTGTACTTCAAAGTAGAAGTAACCATGGTAAGACAGGACTACTGAAATTTTGTTTACACTGCCAACTCCCCTCTCTACTAGAACAAACATATGTCCTTTCCTTTTCATCTTCCTTCACAATCCTCTTTTTCACCCTTCTCTATGAATTAAAAACTTTCACCTACTTATGAACATATTTCTTCTTTCAATGGGTAGTACTGTTGAATCACTCAAGTGCCCTGGTTACACATATAATGCTCATTATTTTACAAAATCTTATCCCACAGGTTTTGACCCTTGCCTAGATCCATCCCTTCCTTAGTAATTTTCAGAAGTACCCTAGGCTAAGCTATTTCTTGGGGATAGAATTGAACTGAATGTCAAAATGCGTTGGCATATAAAATAGCAAGGATCCAATCTTATGGATTAAATAAATCCATATAAAATCCTACATGGCCAGCCCAACACCAGGCCTGAGTGAGCCTCTCACAATGGGAAATTTTACATGATATATCAGTGTGAGAATGAGGGGGCAGGTCTCCAAATTACCATCTTCCAAGGCAAAAGTTCTTTAACTGCTTAAAAATACCATGGGAATGTTTTGATGAATATGATCAAGGAGTCTTTCAAACAAAGCAAGCAATGCAGCATTAACCCTGTAACATGCCATCATGATCCAGATGAAAGAGCAGCCGAGGCAGAAGATGAGGTAAGAAGCATGGGTGTCAGTTCTGGGATGAACTAACGAGCATGTAGTATTTAAGGAACCTAGTGCAATAATCAGAGCAAAAAGGAGAAAGTCCCTGAATAATCATGGCCAATGTTTAAAATAAGGAAAAGGGAGAGTTGGGCTGATATATACGTGAGCTTCATCTTGAAATATGGAGTGCCTAAGAAGTGCCTTTAATTCTTAAGTTATTCCACAGTTGCTAGCAGTTTTAAGCTTTATTAAGCATTGTTAATAAGTATTATCACTGTTTTTAAAAAGAAAGTCTAGAAGGCTAACTACAACATTTCCTTCTTCCTCATTTCTGGGAAGTTCCTACCCATAGTCTTTCAAAGCCAGCTATACAGAAGATTGCCAATCACCCACCCCCAAGTCACAGGCTGGACTGAAGTCCCAGGATAGTACAGTAGTAATCATTTCTCCTGTCTGAAAAGTACACTGAAGCTCCTCCAAGGCACTATGAGCTACAGAAAGGAACTTAATATAAAGCAGTTCCATCCTGATTCCCATTTGAAAGTATTTTGATCATTAAGAAAGAAAGAGCGGTTATTGTTGCTCTTACCTACTTCATGACATAATGAGGTCTGAGTGGAAGGCAGAATTAAAAAATACTATAAGGACTTCAAACCAACTTTTAAATTATACCCAATGTACTCAGCAGTCGTTAAGTATTCTCTCCAAAAAGTCCCAAGTGCCCTAACAAAACACCACAAACATATGGGTCGTCTGGTCTCCAAGTTGTGCCTGATCCTCTCCTTTTCAGCTGCCCAATGTTGTGTCACATAGTCAATAAATTACATGCTAAAAAATCAACAACGTAGTTTAAAACTAGTGTTACAATGCTACATTTTGAATAGAGACCAGGAAACTCTTTTGATTTATCATATTTGGGATATAACTTTTTAAAAATCCATATTAGAGTCATGCAGAAAATACTATGATACAGTTCTTTGAGGGTTCAGGCTTCTAACTATGCTTCAAACTAGAAATCCAAACGTAAAAAGTTTTGGTCACTCTTCAAAGTCAGCACACACTCAGTATTCAGCATTCTGCATTACTAAACTGAAAGAAACTGAACACCAGCTTAGGTCATATAGACAAAGATTTTCATTTATAATAAAAGCAGAAACCTTCCATAGTATACTGTTATTAAGGTAGAACATGAGCCAACGACATGCTGACCAAGCAGAAAACCAAACTGAGAAGGTTAACATTTATTTTAAGAGTCTAAGAGCTGAAATTTAGGATAGAGACAAAGAAATATATAACTGAGCAAGAATCTAATTCCTAAATGACTGCCAGACTTGGAATCAATGTAAACACTGTAGCTTCCTTTCAAAATATTTTTCTCATGACCTAAAAGGATAACATGAAATGCAATACAATAGGCGGAAAAAAAGTTTTTTATCTGTTGATTGGTTTTGTCAGACTACTTAGTTTATCTTAGACTATCCTCTTTATCTGCATGACTTTGAATATGATTTTTCCATTTTAAAATTAAATTTTCATTACTTTCTCCTTATAATAAATTAATTACCAATATGGTTAGAGACCTATTTAAAACATACTTTCAATTTCAATGCCTTCTTCTACTTCTCCAGTGGTAATCACTGTTAAATATTGTGTGTTTATTCTTTCATATCTTTCTCTACGCATATATATGAACCTGGAGAAAATATATAGAAAGGTTGTGAATGGACCTCTGAAGGAATACAAACAGTTTCATACCAGGTATGTCTTTCTCATCTTGTTTTATTTTTTTCCTTCAACAACATATTTTGGAACTTGGTCCCATATTAGTACATATAGATCTACTTCAATCATTTTTTTTGGCTGTGCATAAAATTTCATAGTTATCTCAACTGTAGTTTGGTTATTCTTCTTTGAAGAATATTTAGGTTGTTCACATCTAAAAGAAAAACCTCTTGTTTTCTTCTACACCCAGTTTCTGTATTCACAACACTTCTGATACCACATGTGTAGGTTTTCCACATACAGCACTTCTCTTAATTCTCAGTGGACACTAACTGAATTCTGACACTAATTGCCTGGAGTTGGTACAGACCCCACAGGTTAAGGCTCAGTCCCACAAAACTGCCCTCCACTTTAGGTGCCGATTGCAAGTCCCAGGTATCTTGTATCTCTGACCAACTGGCCAGAAATCATGGGTTCCCATGACCCCTTCTAGGATTAAATACTTTGCTAGAACAGTTCACAGAACTCAGGAAAGTGTTTTCCTTACTATTTCCCCTTTATTATAAAAGACCCAACTCATGAACAGATAAACAGAAGAGATGCCTAGGGCAAGGTATGTGGAAAGGGGTGTGGACCTTCCATGCCCTGTCTGGGAGTGCCACCCTCTACCACCTCAATGTTTTGACCAATCCAGAAGCTCCCTAAACTCCATTGTTTAGGGTTTTTATAGAAGTTCCATAGGCATGCTTGATTAAATCATTGCCATTGGTGACTGGACTCCATCTCCAGCCCTTCCCCTTCCTAAAGGCTGGGGAGTAGAGACTGAAAATTCCAATCTTCTAATCATATGGATGGTTTCTGTGGCAACCAGCACTCCTATCCTTAGTGGGTTTCCAAAAGTCATCTACTTAACATAAACTCAGGAGTGGTTGAAATGGGCTTCTTAAGAATAACAACCTATTTCAGAAGCAGGGGACAAAACCCAAATATTAGTACAAAATATGTACCTATTACTTTTACCACTTAGAAAAATACAAGAGTTTTAGGAGCTCTATGCAAGGAACAGGAGATGAAGACCAAAATACATATTTCTTATTAAATCACAGTATCACGATACCATCACAAATAATGCTGCAAAAAGAGTTCCTACAAATGCCCCATTATGCACATACATACATTCTCTATGGTAGATTCTGAAATGTGTAATACATAATTTAAATATTAATGAATAGTGCTAAATTACCCTTCAAAGTAGTGTCAATTTATAGTTCCACCAGCAAGGTATGAAAATACACACTTATTCATAGCCCCATCATTCTTGAGACCTTTTTTAAATGTTCACCAATTTGATAGTTGGCATTTTTAAATGTATTTCCTTGAATAATAACAGAATGAATACCTTTTAAAATAAGATAAAACTTGCAAAGAAGAACTAGGTGAAGTGGAGATAAGCAGTCTCTAATAAAGAGTTCAAGGTAATGATCATAAACAAGCACAATGAATTTGGGAGGAAAGTGGATGAACACAGGCAGATGTTTAACAAAAACTTAGAAAATACAAAAGGAATCAAACAGAGCTGAAGAATATATAACCGAAATTTAAAAATACACTAGAAGGAATCAATAGTAGGTTAGATAATGCATAGGAAAAATCAGCAAACTGGAAGACAGAGTAGTAGACACACACACACACACACACACACACACACACAGACACAAGAGAAAGAAATACAAACAAGAAACTAAAAATAGTCATAAAATGAAAAAGGAAAATAGCAAAAGAAGAAGGGACAGAAAAGAACTTCAAGAATAACCCCCAAACAATTAACAAAATGGCAATGAATACAGACTTATCACTAATTATTTTAAATGTAAATGGACTAAAGCCTCCAATCTAAAGACACAGAGTGGCTGAATGGATACAGAAACAACACCTGTATATATGCTGCCTACAAGAAACTCACTTCAGATCTAAAGACACACACAGATTGAAAGTGAGAGGATGGAAAAAGATAATCCATGCAAATGAAAATCAAAACAAAGCTGGGGGCAGCAATACTTTTATCAGACAAAATAGACTTTAAAACAAAGAGTGTAACAAGAGACAAAGAAGGACATTACATAACGATCAAGGGATTGATCCAAGAAGATGATATAACAAGTATAAATATATATGCACCCAACATAGGAGCACCTAAATACATAAAGCAAATATTAACAACCATAAAGGGAGCTACTGACACAATAATAGAAGTGGACCTTAATATCCCACTTCAATCAATGGACAGATCATCCAAACAGAAAAATCAATAAGGGAACACTGTCCTTATATGATACATTAGACCAAATAACTTAATAGATATATGTGGAACATTTCATCCAAAACCAGCAGATTATACATTCTCTCCATTCTCCAAGAAAGATCACATGCTAGGACATGAAACAAGCCTCAGTAAATTAAAAAAAATTGAAATCATATCAAGCATCTTTTCTGACCTTGAAATCACCTATGAGAACAAAAAAAACCTACAAAAACCACAGATACATGGAGTATAAACAATATGCTAAAAACAACCAATGGGCCACTGAAGATATCAAAGAAGAAATAAAAAATACCTGTAGATAAATGAAAATGAAAACACAATGATCCAAAATCTATGGGATGCAGCAAAAGCAATTCTAAGAGGGAAGTTTATAGAGATACAAGCCTACTTCAGGAAACAAGAAAAATCTCAAATAAATAACCTAACCTTACACCTAAAGGTAGTAGAAAAAGAAGAACAAACAAAACCCAAAGTTAGCTGAAGGATAGAAATCATGAAGATCAGAGTGGAAATAAACGAAATAGAGATTAAAACAACAATAGAAAAGATGAACGAGAAGTTACAACCAACACCACAGAAACTCAAAGGATCATAAGAGATTATTATGAACAATATTATGCCAATAAAATGAACAACCCAGAAGAAATGGACAAATTCCCAGAAATGTACAATCTCCCAATACTGAACCAGAAAGAAATAGAACATATGAGTAGACCAATTACTCATAATGAAATTGAATTAGTAATTTTAAAAATCTCCCAACAAACCAAAGTCTAGGACCAGGTGGCTTCACAGGTGAATTCTACCAAATGTTCAGAGAAGAGTTAATACCTATCCTTCTCAAACTATTCCAAAAAAACTGCAGAGGAAGGAACTCTTCCAAGACCATGTTATGAGGACAGCATCACCCTGACACCAAAACCAGACTGAAGAACCTAGATGGAAATTAAATATCCTCAGCAAAATACTAGCAAACCAAATCCAATAGTACATTAAAAGGATCATACACCATGATCAAATGGGATTTATCCTAGGAATGAAAGGATTTTTCAATATCTGCAAATCAATCAGTGTGATACACCACATTAACAAACTGAAGAATAAAAACCATATGATCATCTCAGTAGATGCAGAAAAAGCTTTCTGACAAAATTCAACATTCATTTATAATAAAACCTCTCCAGAAAATATGTTTAGAGGGAACATACCTCAACATAATAAGGGCCATATATGATAAGCCTACAGCTAACATCACAATCAACAGTGAAAAGCAGAAAGCATGTCCTCTAAGATCAGGAATAAGACAAGGATTCCCACTCTCACCAATTTTTGGAGGGGGGGTGGGCAGGGGGAGCAGAGAAAGGTTTATTGCAGGGGCATACAAGGAAAATGGGGGACTGATCGCCCCAGAAACCCTAACTTCCTGAACGGTTTCAGCAAAATATTTTTAAGGGCAAGCTGAGGGAGGGGTGAGGTTGGTTGTTGCAAACTTCTTGGTGCAGGAATCCTTTGTCCATGAAGGTTAGGTCACAATGTTCCTGTAAACCTCCAACAAAACAACTGTTACTCTCTGTTCTGCAACTTTTTATCTCTATATGAATGGAAAAGTGTTATACTCTTAAAGGTCAGAGCCTTGAGAATGGGCTATCCTGTATATTTCAGGCTATAGGCAACATTCTTAACTTGAAGCAAAAGCCATAGAATACAAAGGTTAAAGTAAAAGAAACAGATTTTATATGGAGTCAGATTTGTTCTTCCCTATCACAGTATCAGACTCAAGGACACCACCAGCTATTCTCAAAACAGTATCTGCTGGCAGCTGCCACCTGCAACCTGATGGTCTCAAGGTCCCTCCTTGTAACTAAGCAATCATTTCAAGCCCCAGCCAATCGTTGCTTAACAGGCACCCTTACTTCTTCTTCTTCTTTTTTTTATAATAAATTTATTTATTTATTTATTTTGGCTGTGTTGGTTTTGTTTTGTTTTTTAACATTTTTATTGGAGTATAATTGCTTTACAATGGTGTGTTAGTTTCTGCTTTATAACAAAGTGAATCAGTTATACATATACATATATCCCCATATCTCTTCCCTCTTGCATCTCCCTCCCTCCCACCCTCCCAGCTGGTCACAAAGCACTGAGCTGATCTCCCTGTGCTATGTGACTGCTTCCCACGAGCTATCTATTTTACATTTGGTAATATATATATGTCCAGGCCACTCTCTCACTTTGTCCCAGCTTACCCTTCCCACTCCCCATGCCCTCAAGTCCACTCTCTAGTAGGTCTGCGTCTTTATTCCCATCATTGTTTGTAGATTTTTTGAAGATGGCCATTCTGACCGGTGTGAGATGATACTTGTAGCTCCACTTATTCTACACAGTCAACTTATTTAATTTTGACGCTCATCACTTTTATTCAACATAGTATTGGAAGTCCTAGCCATGGCAATCAGACAAGAAATAAAAGGAATCCAAATTGGAAAGGAAGAAGTAAAACTGTCATTGTTTGCAGATGACATGATACTATATGTAAAAAATCCCCAAGATGCCATCAAAAAAATAATAGTCATCAATGAATCCAGTAAAGATCTAGGATACAAAATTAATATACAGAAATCTGCTGAATTTCTATACATTAACAATAAACTATCAGAAAGAGTATTTAATAAAACAATCCAATTTCCCATCACATTAAAAAGAATAAAATACCTAGAAATAAATCTAACTAAGGAGGTAAAAGACCTATAATTGGACAGCTATAAAACACTAATGAAAGCAATTGAAGACGGCAGAACAAATGGAAAGATAACCCCTGTTCATGGATTGAAAGAATTAATATTGTTAAAATGTCCATCGTACCCAAGGTAATCTACAGATTCAATGCAATCCCTATCAAGATACCAATGGCATTTTTCACAGAACCAGAGAAAATAATTCTAAAATATGTTTGGAAACAAAAGACCCTGAATAGCCAAAACAATGTTGAGAAAGAAGAACAGAGATGAAGGTATCACACTCCCTGATTTCAAACTATACTACAAAGCTACAGTAATCAAAACAATATGGTACTGGCACAAAAATGGACACATAGACCAATGGAACAGAATAGAGAGCCCAGAAATAAACCCATGCTTACGTGGTCAATTAATCTATGACAAAGTAGGCAAGAACATACAATGGGGAAAAGACAGCCTCTTCAATGAATGGTGTTAGTAAACCTTGACAGCTACATGCAAAAGAGTCAAACTGGACTACTTTTTCACACCATAAACACATATAAACTGAAAATGGATTAAAGAATTAAATGTAAGACCTGCAACTATAAAACTCCTAGAAGAAAACATAGCCAGTATGCTCTTTGACATTGGTCTTAGCAATATTTTTTTGATATATCTCCTCACAAGGGAAACAAAACAAAAATAAACAAGTGTGACTACAACAAAATAAAATGCTTTTACACAGTGAAGGAAACTATCAACAAAATGAAAAGGCAGCCTACTGAATGGGAGAAGATATTGGCAAACTATGTACCTGATAAGGGGTTAATATCCAAACGACATATCTGATAAGGGGTAAATATCCAAAGAACTCATGCAGCTCAACATAAAAAAATAGCCTGATTAAAAACTGAGCAGAAAAATAGACATTTTTCCAAAGAACTCAAATAGATGGCCAATAGCCACATGATAAGATGCTCAGCAACACTAATCATCAGGAAAATGCACAATTAGATAGCATTTCATACCTGTCAGAATGGTTATCATCAAAATGACAACAAATAACAAGTGTTGGCAAAGATGTGGAAAAAAGGCAACTCTAGAGCACTGTTGTTGGAAATGTAAATTAGTAAGCCATTAGGTAAAACAGTATGGAAGTTCCTCAAAAAATTAAAAGTAGAACTACCATAGGATCCAGCAATTTCACTTCTGGGTATTTTTCAGAGGAAAACAAAAACAGAAATTCAAAAGGATGTATGCACCCCTATGTTCATTGCAGTCTTGTTTCCAATAGCCATGATACAGAAGCAACCTACATGTCCATCAACAGATGAATGGATTAAAGAGTATGTGATGTATGTGTGTATATACACATATATAAACAATGAAATATTACTCAGCCATACAAAGGAATAAAATCTTGCCATCTGTAACAATATGGATGGACTTAGAGGGTATTATGCTAACTAAAATAAGTCACACAGAGAAAGACAAATACCATATGATTTCACTTATGTGTGGAACCTGAAAAACAAAACAAAACAAATGAACAAACATAACAGAATAGAAACAGACTCATAGATACAGAGAACAAACAGGTGGTTGCCAGAGAGGAGGGGTTTGGAAGGATGAGTAAAAGAGGTGAGAATAAGCACTACAAACTTCTAGTTACAAAATAAATAAGTCAAAAGGATGAAATGTACAGCATGGGGAATATAGTTAATAATATTGTAATAATTTTGCATGGTGACAGATATTACTAGACTTGCTGTGGTGATCATTTTGCAAATGTATAGAATTATCAAATCACTATGTTGTACACCTGGAACTAACATAGTATTGTGGGTCAATTACACTTCAATTAAAAAAAAAAAGAATGAGTACTTCCTCATGTATTATCTTCCTCTTTTATTGCTTACCAGTTCCTAATCTATATCCATTTTGCAACTGGGCAGTTTTTCTTTTCTGTTTCTTTCAAAGGAAATTATTTATACATTGTACCAAAATTTGTGTTATATAAAATGTAAATATTTTCCCATCTTTTTAGTTTGTAATATTGTATCATAAGGATGTTTTGTTTTAATGGAGTCAAGTTTTTTTTTTCCTTTATGACTCTCATTTCCCTCGTCATGCTCAGAACTTTAATTAACCCAAAGCCATAAAGATATTTTTCTATATTTTCTTCTAATACTTTTGTAGTCTAGAATCATATCTAGGTCTTTAAATCATCTTGAATTTACTTTTGTGAAGTACGATTCCATTCTTTTTTTCAAATATAAACAAGCAAATTTTTAACTTCTCTGAGCCTCAGTTTCCTTAGTTGTAAAATGAAGGTAATGTATTTACCTCACCAATGCTTTACTAAGATTAAAAGAGATTATGTTTTTAAATTATCTGGCACAGTCCTTGGCATATAAGAAATGTTTACCACATGTTACTTGTATCTGAAAATATATTTAACATACTTAATAAATTGTCATTATGTTAAATATATATGTTAATAATATATTTAAGAATATAATATTTAACAAAAAGCAGGACTACCACTGTAGATCATGAAAACTACCACTGGAGAAATTCAGTTTTTATACAACAGACAATAGGTTAGTCATATGTAGAAACCATGGCTACCAGACATTTTGACTGCTTCTAAAGTATGCGAGGTACAGAAGGGTTTTAATATTTATAGAGAATTTACAATATGGCAGGAACTGTTTTAAGTACTATATAGGTATTCTTTCAATCCCCTCAAATATAACACTATTAGGTACTTTTATCTCCATTTTCAAATGGGGGAATTGAGGCATGAGAAATTAAGTAATTTTTGTGAGGTTACATAGTAAGTTATCAGTAGAACCAAAGTATGGACCCAGGCAGATTGACTCAAAAGCTAGTGGTCTAGTCACAAGGCTAAGCTGCATCTATAATATCCCAAGAGGTAGGTATTATCCCCCCAAACAAAAGAAGACTCCAAACTTAGGGAAGTAAAGTCATTTGTCCAAAGTTCAAAACCAACTTTATTGACCAAGTCTTTCGACTCCTGACACCAGTTCCAATTAGACGATCTCTGATGTTAAGCAATAAATACCAAAATGCCTGTAGGCCAGGTACTCTGCTAGAAGCCAGGGATACAGAAATAAACAAAACACAGTTGCTGTCTGCAAGTATACACAATATATTATAAAGTTACAGGAGGAAGGACCCTAAATCAATTGAGGACAAAATGGGGTGAGGCTGGTGAGAGAATACTTCTAAGAGGAAGTGATGTTTGAACTATTTAAATGAACCCAAACAGACGGAGAGGTGACCTTGAGCATAGAGAAAAGTAGAAGGCATGTGAGAGAGAACACCCTCTATAAATCATCATTGGATGGTATATTAAATAATAATTCTCAACTTCTACAGAATATAATTTTCATAGGAAAGGGCTTCCTCTGGAATACTGGAAACAAAACAAAAAAGATATACACAGAAAACTGTAGTATTTCAGCCTAGATGAAAACTTTGACTCCATAAAAGCTCATTTGTAATTTGTCCTTAGTCGATCCTCAAATATTAATAATGGGATATAGTGGGCCCTTCTTCCAGTGAACTCATAATATTCTTCATAACAGTCACATGATAAAAACTTGATAAAAACTCACTTTACCTATACTACAGCAGGGATATCCAAAATAAGGCAAAATCGAAAGAATTCCTCTCAAACTCAGTCTTGTTATGAATAGTGCTGGATTTGCAATTATAGAGTTATAGAAATGAACAGAATTATAAAGGTTATCTACTTCAATTCTCTCATTTCAGATGAGACTGAAACCAAGAAAGATAAAATTATTTGTCCAAAATGACACGGCTATACACAGTTGGCAGAACCCACATATTCTGTCTTTAAGAAAGCTACAATGAAGGGACCTTTTAAAATCCATTTAATTTGAAGCTTAACATGCAATTTAGCATGGGGATAAAAAACTACTGTGCCCATTTAAAGACACGAGTTTCCATGTTGCCAAAGACTCCACATATAGAAACATACTTACTTAGACAGTCTTTCAATGGTCTGCATGTGAACATTATTATGGGTTTGGGAAAGCACAGCTTCATGCTGAGCACATTTCAAACAAAGACCACCAACACGGTTAGAAATATTAGCAGCAAGAAGAGACTCTTTATGCTTTAGTCGCTCTTTAAGATCTTCACAATTTTTCTGATATTCAACTAGGTCTTTCCTAAAAAGAAGGGAAAAAAGTTCCAGCAAATGGCCAGGTAAAAGTATACTACTTCTAAATGTATCATCATAGTAATAACTACTATCATTTACTGGTGCTTACCTTATTAGGTGCTTTACATACAGTACCTTATTAGTTCTTACCACAGCCCTAAAATGTAGGTGTGATTATCCTAATTGACACTTTGAATAAAATGAGCCTTGAAAATATTAAATTTCAAGTTGTTTTAAGATTTTAACAGATTAGTCTGCCTCTAATACTGGCTTTTTTTTCACAGGATCCTATCTCCACACAAAAAAATAAAACTCCAAACACAAATCCTAAATAGTTTCTCTTAATAAAGGGGTGGAGCAACATAACACAATATCCTTGAATTGAGGGAAATACCCTATTTCAAATGTTCACCCCTTAAAATTTGTAAAGACAACCTTAAAAGATCACATAAAGAAAATGGATTTTATGCATGAGTAATTTATTACTGTTCATTTTTCTTCAGTAAAAAAAAAAAGAAAATTATCCAGAGACACAGATGTAGAGAACAAACGTATGGACACCAAGGGAGGAAAGCAGTGGGTGGGGGAGCAGTGGTGGTGGTGGGATGAATTGGGAGATTGGGATTGACATATATACACTAATATGTATAAAATAGATAACTAATAAGAACCTGCTGTATAAAAAAATAAATAAAATAAAATTCAAAAAAAATTATCTAATCTAC
Source organism: Neophocaena asiaeorientalis asiaeorientalis (assembly GCF_003031525.2). Classification (NCBI taxonomy): domain Eukaryota; kingdom Metazoa; phylum Chordata; class Mammalia; order Artiodactyla; family Phocoenidae; genus Neophocaena; species Neophocaena asiaeorientalis. The sequence goes on from NW_020172144.1 coordinate 2,765,809, forward strand.
AAAGAACTGCTTCAAAAGAGAGTGGGCTACAGAAAGAAGTTAGAACTTGCCAGACATAAGATTTCATAAGTAGCAGCTATTAGCTGGAAATATGCAACTTGGTAAAGAAAGGGCTGAGGAACTGTGTGTGTGTGCTTTTTGTTTGTTTTAATGGGATAGCTCTTGGATGAGGTTTTTCTCCAAGTTGACTTGTCAAGGATTAAAAGACCAGTATATGGGTTATATTTTCCTCCTCCTCCCAAAAAAGCTTTGGTAAAGTCAACTTGGGTAACTGAGCTTCCTTGCATACACATCCCTTTCATGTTGTATTTTTTTAAAACTTCCTAACTTAAAAAGGAAAAAGTTGTTCTTAAATTCTTAGACTGCTGAAGGCAGGCACTTTATCTCTGGCTCAGACTACTCTGCTGTTTCTATTAAATTCAGAGATTTATAGCCATCCTAATTTGTTCACTGTCACAAAGGAGAAGCCAATAATCAAGACACCTGGCTGTCACATACTACCTCGACTCTTGGGATTTAGGGGGCTTTGAGACAGCCTGGGAGAGGTGGGAAAGATCTACAGGAAATCTAAGGGTTAAAAAAAGCTAATCTAATGACACGCTGAAGCAGAAAAATAGGAGCTGTTGATGTCCTATTCCCAAGATGATATCTACAACATAATAAGTTTTCTTTCTACTTATCATGTAGAAAAAGTCTGACTTTCAAAGGCTTAAAAAGAACTTTAGAAGTACATTCCAAAGTCAGAGTCTCCATTACTATTTCTGTCAGGTTCAAATTCAAAACACTCAAGTAGATTCAGTTACATGAAATGGCAAAAAGAAAATTAAAAACAAATAGGTAACATAAAACCAGAGTTTATAAGAGTAGTGATGTTATTTCTTTCTTTAAGAAAATGCTTCTTTAAATTATCTTAAATTATACTAAAAGAAAATGAGGAAACAGAAGAATGCAGGAAACAAAGTCTGGTCCATTGCAAAGTGACGTTTTAATGTAATTAAAGATTGCATAGTTGAATTGTGAATGAGACAAAATAAGTCACATTCCCAAAAATATAATGACCTAGAAATATATCACTTTAAAAACTGAAGAACCAAAACACAATAGAAATCAACATATAGCAAATCAAGAAACCAAAAATTAGACCACCTTTTAAAAGTTTAGGTTTCTTCATGAAAGCTCTAGTAAAGATCTCTAGAGAAATTCTCAACCTTATGAGGCATGAAAAGCATAAGAGTATATTAAAATAAATGAATAATAACATTTGCAACAAAAGCCATGAGTTCTGGTTCTTAGTATTACTCTAGTTATGTCTCTAGACAATGTACAGCCTGGAAGATGTTAAATTTTAATTCATATTGGACTTATTAAAATAAAATTATAAAAATATTTTAAAGGTTATTCCACTTGAAAATATTTCATTACCACTATTTCAATTAACCTTTAATTTAAAAAAATTAACTCCTATCTTTTCCTACTCATATAACAAAGCACTAATGGTTAATCTATAATAAATAGGTTTTATTGGGATTTTTGATAACATATCAAAAAGTACATGAAAATTCATATATACTCAAATTCACCATGTATACAGATACTCAAACTATTATATTATTGTTGCAATTTAAAAATTAGATGAAGACTACCTACAGAGGAAAAAAATACTTGCTTGTAATTTGAAAATTAAAGTGCTTTATTTATACTATTTTATTTTAAAAACATAATTTCCATAAGAGCAGCTTCTGATTCTTTTTTCTATGGGAAAACACAAATATTTTACAACTGATGAAGGGATAAAATTTATAATTTAGCTCACAGTTCTTTGAAATGGGATTTGAAAAAGGACTTCACAAATCCCCTTATCCTTTACCATTCTTAGCAAATTTCATATATTGCATATAAAATATCATCAATTAATTCCTATACTGACTAAAACTGGCATTTCAGCAAACATTCAAACATATTTTTAAGATCATTATGGTTTTGCCAATAACTTTAAATAGATGATAATACTTTACCTCAAAAACATCAATTGAGATTCCAGGATTTTACTCTTTTCCTCATAAGTAAGTTTTAATCTCTCCTTTAGAAAAGAAAAAAAAAAGTATATTTCTCCATGCCCTGTGTTTTATAAGCAAATTTTAATTATTAATATTAAATTCATTTCTTTTTACCCAAGAGGAAAATCATTGTGTCCCCTCTGGAATCACTTTCCCTAGTCCACCCCAAATACTCTTATTTTTATTGAGCGGAAGCCTGCAGAGAACTACTGAGTCATAAAATGGTGATTACTAACAAAATTTTTTTTTCAAAATTGCATACATCAGTTCTTAATTTTAAAGAAGTGTGACTCTAGGCAAAACCAATTATAACCTGTAAGGTCCATGAGGACAAGAATCAAATCTTCCTGGAATCTCCCATTGTGACTGCTGCATAGCTGACATACCAAAAAATATGTGCCGGATGAATGATAAAAAGGATGCTATAAATCACAGGACGACAGACCAAAGTGATATACAATCTATAAGCCTCTGCTGATAACCAGTTTTTCTTTAATTCAACATATATTTATTGGGTTTCTAAGACGAAGACACCATTAACCTCCAGGAGATTTAAGAAGGAACAGAAAGACAGATGAATAATTACAACTATTTATAATTCACTCTAATGAAAATACAGAAGGTAAAATGAAATCAGAAAGGCAGGAACTTGTAATTCAGCTGAAGAGAAGTACAGAAGCCTTCATTGGAGGAGATGCAAAGACTTGAAGGATGATTTCCAATAGAGCAAAAGGCACAGAAGCTGGAGAAGGCATGCTATATATTTGGCCAATCAGTATCACTAGAATGTAGAATGCTAGGTGGAAGCGTAGATAGAGATGGGCTGATTAGGTAAGGTGGTCAGTGAGAAGAATAAAAATATGAAGACTTTTATTTAGTCTATACAACTAAATAAAAGTCTCTATGTAGTTGATGTATTAGATGGACATTGAAATCTTTTTATCAGTATTGAATCTTAAATTACTCTGAAGCGTGGAAAAAGGGGATCATCACAAATGAAGACATTGCAAATAAACATCAATAGGTGAGAGATAAGTGCATGAACAAGAGAAATCAAGCAACAAAAATAAAAAAGATTTAGTACAAAGCAGTATAAAAGTAAAATTGAATTTTTTTCTCTTTAGTGTTAAATTTTATTTATTTATTTTTCTATGAATTTATTTATTTTATTTATTTATTTTTGGCTGCATTGGGTCTTTGTTGCTGCATGCGGGCTTTCTCTAGTTGTGGTGAGCGAGGGCTACTCTTCATTGAGGTGCACAGGCTTCTCATTGTGGTGGCTTCTCTTGTGGAGCATGGGCTCTAGGCACATGAGCTCAGTAGCTATGGCTCACAGGCTCTAGAGCGCATGTTCAGTAATTGTGGTGCACAGGCTTAGTTGCTCTGTGGCATATGGGATCTTCCCCAAACAGGGCTTGAACCCATGTCCCATGCATTGGCAGGCGGATTCTTAACCATTGCGCCACCAGGGAAGTCTTAGTGTTAAATTTTATTTTGTTTTATTTATTTTTTTTATTAAAGTATAGTTGATTTACAATATTGTATATGTTTCAGGTCCACAGCCAAGTGATTTAATTATATACATTTTTTCAGATTACATTCAATTATAGGTTATTATGAGATATTGAATATAATTCCCTGTGTTATACAGTAAATCCTTCTTGCCTATTTATTTTATGCATAGGAGTTTGCATCTGTTAATCCCATACTCCTAATTTGTCTCTCCTTCCCTCCCTCGGTAACTGTAAGTTTGTTTTCTATGTCTGTGAGTCGATTTCTGTTTTGTATATAGATTCATTTGTATTATTTTTTAGATTTCACATATAAGTGATATCATATAGTGTTTGTATTTGTCTGCCTGACTTACTTCACTAAGTATAATATTCTCTAGGCCCATCCATGTTGCTGCAAATGCAATGTTTCATTCTTTTTATGGCAGAGTAATATTCCATTTTATCTATATGTATATATATATATACACATATCTTCTTAAGCCAATTGTCTGTTGATGGGCACTTGAGTTGTTTCCACATCTTGGCTATTGTAAATAGTGCTGCTATGAACATTGGGGTGCATGTGTCTTCTCAAATATGAGGTTTCATTTTTTTCAGATAAATACCCAGGAGTGGGATTGCTGGATCATATGGTAGCTCTATTTTGAGTTTTTTAAGGAACCTCCATCCTGTTTCCCATAGTGGCTGCACCAGTTTACATTCCCTCCAACAGTGTATGAGGGTTCCCTTCTCTCCATCCCCTCTCCAGCATTTATTATTTGTAGACGTTTTGCCTCTCACTGTTCTGGCCTCTCCTGTTGCGGAGAACAGGCTCTGGTTGCACAGGCTCAGCGGCCATGGCTCACAGGCCTAGCCGCTCCACGGCATTTGGGATCTTCCCAGAACGGGGCACAAACCCGTGTCCCCTGCATCGGCAGGCGGACTCTCAACCACTGTGCCACCAGGGAAGCCCCTATTTGTAGACTTTTTGATGATGGCTATTCTGACCAGTGTGAGGTGATAACTCATGGTGGTTTTGATTTGTATTTCTCTAACAATCTCTTTTCATGTGCCTGTTGGTTATCTGTATGTCTTCTTTGGGAAAATGTCTATTTAGGTCTTCTGCCCATTTTTTTATTGGGTTGTTTGTTTTTTTGATATTGAGTTATATTAGCTGTTTGTATTTTTGGATATTAACCCCTTGTTGGTCACATCATTTATAGATATTTTCTCCTTTTCCATACGTTTTGTTGCTGGTTTCCTTTGCTGTGCAAAAGCTTTTAGGTCCCACTTGTTTATTTTTGCTTTCATTTCTTTTGCCTTGGGAGACTGATCTAAGAAAATATTGCTACAATTTATGTCAGAGAATGATTTGCCTATGTTCCCTTCTAGGCTTTCTATCATGTCATGTAAAGTTGACAGAATTTCATGATTGAATAGATGTGGGGGAGAAAAAGACATTAAAAATAACCCTGGGTTGCTGAATTGAGCAACCAGGTGAAAGCTGATGCTAAAGATTTTTCCAGACTGAGAAAAGGAGGTAAATAGAACCATTAAAATGTTCAACTAATTCAAAAGAAGGCAGAAAAAAAAAGGTGAAGAAATAGTAGATGGGGAAAAAAAAGACACAGCGAGATAGCGGATTTAAACCCAAGTATATAAATAATCACATTTAAAGGAAAGATATTGTCAGATTGGATAAAAAAAGCAAAACTCAACTATATGCTGTCCACAAGAAACCCATATTAAATATGAAAATACAACTATGTTAAAAGTAAAAGGATAGGGGAAAAATACCCTGCTAACACTACTTTCAAAATAAAGTAGGAATCAGTCAAAATACAAAAAACCATGTGCTTTTCTCTATACCAGCATTTCTTTTGCCTTGAGTTATAAAATGAAAATTTTTAAATATGTATGCTGTTTATGATAATATAATAACTAGAAATTAATTCTAAAGAAAGATGTATAAGACCTTTACTCAGAAATTATAAAAGATTATTGACAAAAATTAAAGATGACCTAAATAGAGTGATACATGATTTTAATATTTCACAATATATTACTGTAAAGATATCAATTCCTCCCCCCAAAAAATGACCTATACCTTAAAATGTAATCTCAATCAAAACCACTTAATGGCTTTTTGAAACTTGACAAATTAACTCTAAAATGTACTTGTAAATGCAAAAGGCAAGAAACAGTCAGGACATTCTTCAGGTCAATGAACAATGTTGGAAGACTTGGTCTACCAGATGCAGGGTTATAAGAATCAAGACAGAATAGTAGTAGCACAAAGAAGTAGTAGCACAGACACCAAGGAAATAAAACACAAAGCCCAGAAACAGACTCACACATATACACACACCTGTTTTATAACAAACGTGGCAGGCGAATGATTGTCTTTTCAACAGTGGTGCTGTGATATATAAATAACCCTATGGAAGAAGTAACCCCCTACACTTCACATCAGATACAAAAATAAATTCCACGTACACTGTAGTTCTAAATGTAAAAAGCAAGATTATAAAGTTTCTGAAAGATAATACAGGAGAATATCTTCATGACTTGGGGGTAGGGAAACACTTTTTATATAGGACACAAAAGGCACTAAAAAAATAAAGGGAAAACACTGATAAATTGGACCACATTAAAATTAAGAAATTCTAATCAAGAAAGAGAAAACAAAAACTCTCAAGAGAGTTCCAAGGCAAGCCATAAAAGTAAGAAAATATGTTTTAACAGATATAACCAACAAAGGGCTTGTATCCATAATATATTAAGAACTTCAAAGAAACATTGACAGATAATTCAAAACAATAAGTAGGATATTAGAACAGGCATCTCACAAAAGAGCACATCAAATGGCCAATAAATATATGAGAAGATATTCAATCACACGAGTAATCAGAGAAACGAAAATGAAAATCACAATGAGATGGCACTACAAGCCCATCAGAAAAACAGAATATCAAGTGTTGGCAAGGATACAGGGCAATGGTATCACTCATACGCTGCTGACAGAAGTGTAAACTGGTAAAAACCACCTTGGAAAAGTTTGCCCTTATCTCTCAAATCGAACATATATATACACTACGACCAACAGTGCCACACCAAGGTACATACCCAACGTAAATGTATGCAATGCACACCAATAGACATATAAAAGAATGTTCGTAGCAGCAATATTCACAATAGCCCCGAACTGAAAAAATATAAATGTCTTTCAACAATAGAATGGATACATAGATTGTGTTATAGTCATACAGTAGACCCATCAATGAAAATAAACAAACTTCTAACACATGCAACTACATGTATGAATCTATCAAATATAATGTTGAACAAAAAAGTCTAGACAAAAAAGAATATGTACTACATGATTCAATTTATGTAATGTTTTAAAAGCCAGGCAGAAATCAATTCGAGTGTTTGGGGATCATGCTTAGAGATCAATTTTCATAAAAGTCAAGATAGTGATTAGCTTTAAGAGAATGAAGGGGCAGTGACTGGGAGTGGGCATGAACAGGGCTTCTGGGACATGGTAATGTTAGACATCTTACAGGTGACAATTATATGCTTGTTCATTTGGAGATATATCATTAAGCTGTACATTTTTGTTTCGCATACTTTTCTGAATTTATGTTAAATTGTTTCATTAGAGGGCTTCCCTGGTGGTGCAGTGGTTGAGAGTCCGCCTGCTGATGCAGGGGACATGGGTTCATGCCCCGGTCCGGGAAGATACCACATGCCGCGGAGCGGCTGGGCCTGTGAGCCATGGCCGCTGAGCCTGCGCGTCTGGAGCCTATGCTCCGCAATGGGAGAGGCCCGCGTAACGCAAAAAAAAA
>NW_020172144.1:2773961-2776277 GCF_003031525.2 Neophocaena asiaeorientalis asiaeorientalis
AACAAAAAAAAAAAAAAAAAAAAAAAAAAATTCTTTCATTAGAAAAATCAAAGGATGGTATGATCAACTAACGTACATATTACAGAATGCTGCTCCAAGGTTCAGGAAGATGAGGACTGATATGTGGAGGTTATTAATGACCTTGAAAAGAAACATTTTAGGGGAATATAGGTGGGGAGAAGCTCAAATAAGGTATGTTGAAGAGAGAATGGGAGGTGAAGAACAGAGGCATGAGTATAGACAACTGTGTGGAAAGACGTTGGTATGAAGGGGAGCAACTGGGTGATAGTTCAAAGGAAATGTAGGACGAAGAGAATATATTTTGTGTTTGTTTGCTTTGTAGATGGGAGCTAGTGAAGCACATATTTGGCTGAAAATAAACCAGTCACGAGGGATAAAAGATACAAGAACAAGAGGAGGTAAGTGTAAGAGTGAAATCCTTGAAAAAAGTGAGAAAGATTTGGAACATAAAGCACACAAATGCACACAGATGTGACCTTTGACACACACAGGATAAAAACAATGAACCTATAATAGTTATACATAGAACACTAAGAGAAGACATAAGAGGGAAAATAATTCTAATGTGAGAAAAGGAGGAATGGAAGCATGTAATCAGGGAAGGTAGAATGGGAGGGGACACTTGAACTAAGTTTGGCAGGCTGGAAACATTTCAATATGTAGAGGATAAGAAGGAAACATTTTAGGTAGGGATGATTGCATAAACCAAAGTCAATTCTTCAAAGAGAAATGGAATTGGGAAATAAGTTTATGAAGTAGCAAGTAGTGAGTAGTCTGCATGCTTATAGCCAATACTTGTGAACGTGACAGAAGAGTGAGAAGTGAGTCTGGAAATGTAGTTTGAAGTAAATTGTAGATGGCTTGGGAGATTGGTCTTAATCCTATGGGTATTAAGTAGATATTATAGTTTATTCAGCTGGAAAAAAACATATAATTTAGTCTTTCAGATTTTTTTTTTAAAGAAAAGAACTCTTTCCTAAATAGTAGAATAAAGCTTGGATTAGGGAATGAGAAAGAGCAGGGAGATTTGGGCCAGAAAGAGCCTTTAGAAAACTATAACAACACCTGTAGATGATAATGACAGCAGAACTGTGATTCCCTCTATATTCCCTAGAACATTCCATTTTTGGTGTTGTTTTTACCCAGATCAGAGGATTTAAAAGTATCATTTGATCTTAAAATAGAATTATTTTAGACTCTTTGGGAAATTAGGACATTCAAAAGAATCTGTGTATAGGGGGAATTTAGAAAGCCACAAACATGCCCAGGGAAAATGCATGCTCAGAAAAGTCCTAAGAAGACCTGAAGCTTTCACTCAGGCTGATCTCTAGGCTCAGGGAAAGCCTAGCTGAATGCTGAAGACCAGCACAGCCAAACTGCAAAGACTTGGAGAGTTGGTTCTTCTACTTTGGGGGGCTTTTTGGTGTTCTTCTTGTTGTTGTTTGTTTCAGCTCCTGGCAAAGAAATCTGTCAAACATCAGCTGACCATGAGCTAATGAAACAGAGACCTCAATGATCACACGTGACAAGGAATAGTTTCTACAGAAATAGTCTGGAAAACTCTTAAAACGAAAGGACTACTATAGCCTTCAACAATAAAAAAGATAACAAACCTTAAAAAAATGGGATATCTGATTTCCAGAGTTACCACAGTATAACACTTCAATGCTCAATTTTCAACAACAAAAAAAATCACCAGGCATACAAAGAAAGAGGAAAACATGGCTCACTCAATGAAATAGAATAAATTTACAGGAACCATGCTTATGAAACTATAGACATCAGACTTACTAGACCAAAACTTTAAAACAACTGTCTTAAATATGCTCAAAATGCTAAGAGAAAACATGGACAAAGAACTAAAGGAAGTCAGGAAAACAAATTATAAAAGGGAACCAAACTAATTCTGGAGATGAAAACAACTAAAACTAAAATGAAAAATTCACTAAAGAGATTTTAGGGAAGATATGGGCAGCAGAACAAAGAATCAGTAAATCTGAAGATAGGAAAATTGAAATTATTGAGTCTGAGAAGCAGAAAGAAAAAAGAATGAAGAATTACCAAATGATCCAACAATTCCATTTCTGAGTATATACCCAAATGCCTTGAAAGTATGGCCTCAAACAGATACTTGTGCATCAATGTTCATAGCAGCCTTATTCACAATAGCCAATAGGCTGAAACCCCCCCAACAAATTAACAAATGAATGGATAAACAAAGTGTGGTATATATGTACAATGGAATATTATTCACCCTTAAAAAGAAATGAGGGGCTTCCCTGGTGGCGCAGTGGT
>NW_020172145.1:0-228 GCF_003031525.2 Neophocaena asiaeorientalis asiaeorientalis
GAGGATTTTTGCATCTATGTTCATCAGTGATATTGGCCTTAAGTTTTCTTTCTTTGTGACATCTATGTCTGGTTTTTTATCAGGGTGATGGTGGCCTCACAGAATGAGTTTTGGAGTGTTCCCCCCTCTGCTATATTTTGGAAGAGTTTGAGAAGGATAGGTGTTAGCTCTTCTTTAATGTTTGATAGAATTCGCCTGTGAAGCCATCTGGTCCTGGGCTTTTGTTTG
>NW_020172145.1:439-854 GCF_003031525.2 Neophocaena asiaeorientalis asiaeorientalis
TCTAATTCTATTGATTTGAGTCTTCTCCCTTTTTTTCTTCATGAGTCTGGTTAATGGTTTATCAATTTTGTTTATCTTCTCAAAGAGCCAGCATTCAGTTTTATTGATCTTTGCTATTGTTTCCTTCATTTATTTCTGATCTGATCTTTATGATTTCTTTCCTTCTGCTAATAACTTTGGGGTTTTTTTGTTCTTTCTCTAATTGCTTTAGGTGCAAGGTTAGGTTGTTTGAGATTTTCCTGTTTCTTAAGGTAGGACTGTATTGTTATAAACTTCCCTCTTAGAACTGCTTTTGCTGCTTTCCATAGGTTTTGTGTCGTCGTGTCTCCATTGTCATTTGTTTATAGGTATTTTTTGATTTCCTCTTTGATTTCTTCAGTGATCACTTCGTTATTAAGTAGTGTATTGTTTAGCC
>NW_020172145.1:20122-39840 GCF_003031525.2 Neophocaena asiaeorientalis asiaeorientalis
TTTTTTTTTTTTTTTTTTTTTTTTTGCGGTATGCGGGCCTCTCACTGTTGTGGCCTCTCCCATTGCGGAGCACAGGCTCCGGATGCGCCAGCTCAGCGGCCATGGATCACGGGCCCAGCCGCTCCGCGGCACGTGGGATCTTCCCAGACCGGGGCACGAACCCGCGTCCCCTGCATCGGCAGGCGGACTCTCAACCACTGCGCCACCAGGAAAGCGCTCACTGCTGATCTTTAATGATCTGCAATCTCAAATAAATTTGCTTCACTTCTGTAACATGCCAGGATCTATTCTTTCCCCCAGAGCTTAATAGGTATAAAAATGCTGAGAGACGATCAACATTCAGTCCTCTCCATGATGTTTCAATAGGTGAAATACATGGGGGTCATATAATCTCATCCTTTACCCCTTTAGCCAAACAGCGAATCACTATTTGAGTTTTACTGGTCTCTTTACACAACAGGAGCAGGGCCAGTCTGGCCTCTATCAAAAGTGAGGCACACCAGCAGAGACAAGAGAATTTATATTCTGGCAGAGAACAAACAGCTCAAATTAGTCATAGATTCCAAGCATTCTCAGTCACCACTCCCTAATGAAAAACCACCTTCAGAGACCAAGTGTGACCCTGACCAGATAGTTCAGTGATCCTGTAAAAGATCCCACTTGAGACATAAACCAAAATTCAACCCTGCTTTTCTGACAGTGTGTGGTCTTACTATTTAAATCACCCAAACACTCTGACCTTCAGATTCCTCCACTAGAAAATGTTGCTCCTCAAACTTTATCTGTAGAGCCTGTTAAAACACATTCCTGGGGCCCGAGCTTGGAGATTCTGTTTTATTAGGTGTGGTGCGGAGCCACAGGATTCGCATTGCTCGTTTCCAAGTCATGATAATGATGATGTTGTCCATGGACCACACTTTGAATAGTACTAAATTGTCTCCATAATGCCAACTTCACCATTTGTGTAAAGATCTGAAGAGATGTAGGGATCCTTAGCAGAGCGGCTGACTCATAATGCCTCTCAATCAACATGTATTCTTTGAAGAGAGGCAGAACAAAAGTCCAAGAATATTAGTAGGAAGAAAACACGGGGACATTTAACCATTTCTAATATACCAGGTACAAGATTTAATTACATTCCCATCCCCCTTGTTATAATACATTCTCTGTGGCAATTAAAATGGGGTCCCAGTCTCAAGTTGTGAATGGACCCAAAGGCTTCCCAGTTCTCCGGGTTTTGTGTCTTTAATCACAAAACACAATTTTTTGGCTCACAAGTTCCTTGCAGCCTCTTTAGGCTCAGCTGCATCACCATGGCATCCAAGCTCCATTTAAAATCATCTTGACTACTACTTAAAAAACAAAACATAAATCTTCCCCTTAGAATAGTTTTCAGGAAATAGATGAATTGATACTTACTTTGCTGAAACCAGGAATCCCCTCTTATACTAACTGTCAATCCTCTGATCAGCTAGAGTCCTTCAGTTTGTCCTTGTCTAAGGTACCTCAGTGATCGGGGAACTCGCTCCCCCCCACTTTCATTCCAGTTTTCCCTCTTCACAACGTTATTTAATCTCTCGGTTGCAGCTTCTTAGGATTAGCTACAGCATCTATTAATAGTTTTACTTTTGTTTACAGTTCCAAGGGGAGAAAAATGGCTCATTCCTTTTCTCCAATCTAGAAGATACGTCTTACGTCAGCAGGAGGAAGATGCACAGGCCCCATGAATAACCTGTTTCCACAATCATTCCACCGTAAAGATGTTAATGTGTTTCTATGCCAAATGGACCCATTTACTAGGCAGAAGAAGTTGGATATAAACTCTTTCATTGCTTTCAGCGCACTGATTATCTTCCTGTGTCACCTACTGTATAATGCAAAAATGTTAACAAAAGCACTAACCGAAGACATTACTGGGAATTAAAAAACAAAGAACCATCAGTTGACACTAAATATGCCTTTCATGTTTCCAAATGAAATGCATTTGCGCACTCAAGAAATAGGATAGAAACGTGCAAGGCCTGCCATTGTCAGATGCAAACATCTTCATTAGATTTTGATCCAGCTGCTGCAAGATATATAAAAAGAGCTATCAAATCTGGCAACTCAGTATTGGTTATTTTAGGAAAATTCAAAAAAACCATCCCTAAACCTGCACTGATTTTTTTCAGACAACTTCCCTGGCAGGACAGTTGGTTTGGAAAGTAGCATTAAAAACCTCTGCCAAGCCTGCCCCTCGAAATGGTACCACAAAGGACGCATTGCCTGTGGCTGTTAAAGACAGGCCACAATTGCAGAGTCAACCTGTGTTCCTGGACACTGGAGCTGCAAATCTCTGCCTCTCACCCCCCAAATCTCCTATTCCGACCTAACAGCATCTCCTTAAAAGCATATGGGTTAACGTGGCCGAACCCGGGTCTTTACAGACCAAAATGAAAAGATTAATATGCGATGTCTCATAACATCCTTTCTCTGTTGTAAGAACTCTTCCTATGCATATTGGCAGTCAGCTCATTTCTAGCATGTTATTTGCCACAGACACTGGCTGTTTTAAAAGGAGAAAAAGTGTAGTCAAAGGAGCAAGCAGGGAAGGGAAGAAGAAAGAAAAAAGAGGAGGGAGGAAAGGAAAAGAGAAGGGGAAAGAGAAAGAGTCAAGGTTCCAAGGATGGTGTATAGAGGAGGTTATAGAAAGCAAACCAGAAATGTCAAAATTACCTACAATTCTTCCTTTGAATTCTGTTGAAACAGAAGAGATCCTACAAAATCCTGAAGAGCATACATATTAATCACAGCCCCTAGCATCTTGACTTGGGGACCTCTTCAGTCAGGCTCAAGTCTCTGGAGGCTTCTGATGGATACCAAAGAACTCACAGAAAACAGTCAGAGATGTCACTGTCATCCACAAACAGCTCTCTCCCTGCGAGGTCTTTACAACTCTCTACTTATGACAAAGAGAAACGCAAATTATGACCACTATTATTCAACGTCAGTCAACAAGGAGGGCAGAACACATGGACCACTAGCTAAATCTGCTTTAAAGATTTTTGGCTCTGCCTTAACTTGTACACTATATTATCTATTTTACAGTCAAAAGTAAATTGAAATGCTCAAAATATTGATGTAACATCACATCCATTATTTGAATTAGGTACAAGGGCTCATTGGGAGGATCAATTCATTATATTGTTATTAAAACTATTACCCAAAGCTAAATGCTCTTGAGACCCACAATGTATTTCTCCTTGCATAGAACACCCCACTCCTTCAAAACTCCACCTTTTCTGCACTCACTTCCGCAGCACATATACTAAAATCAGAACGGTACAGAAAAGATTAACATGGCCCCCGCACAAGGATGACATGAAAATTCGTGAATCACTCCCTATCTTTTAAATTTAAAAAAATAATAAACTTTATTAATTTTCAAAAAAGCATTTTTGAAGAGTGACCTCCTTTTCTGCAGTGCTCTAGCTGGCTATCAGCTTCCATCTTGCCAACTGTTTTAGTCAATGGAGTCAGATTGATAAGAGAAGCACAAGTTGGGGCCCATGCTTCCTCCACCCAGAGTGGGACTTGGAGTTGGGAACCTACTGCAGCCGGATGATCTTTCTAAAATGTGAATCTGTTCACGAGGCGCCTCTGTGTAACACCATTCAGCGATTTCCTATTGCCCTTCAGATAAAATCACATTCCTGCTGTGTGACTACAGGCTAGTTATTAAACCTCTCTCTGGCTCAATTTCCTCTTCTATAAAAATGGTGATAATAATCGTGAAGAAAATGTATGTGAAGCCCTTAGAACAAAGTTAATCAATGCTCAATATTATTATTATTGATGGTATCTAACCAGCCCTGTTTCTTCTCTGTTCCCCTGGACTCTCTTAAAGCCACATTCAGCGATGAGTTCCGGAACTCTCCCATGATCTTTCTAGCCCTTATGCCTTGGCCTGTGTAGTTTTTTTTTTTTTTTCCTGTTGCTAACACCCTCTGCCTCCTCTTGGCCCTTAGCCAGTTTCACTCCTATTAATTTATAAACTGTCAGCTTAAACGCATATTATCAAGGTTTGCTTCCCCCAATATATGCATGAATTGCATACTTCCTCTACTGTAATATACATGATACATTACTATAACATCTTGCTTCACTGAAATGTTCATAAAGGACCCAAGATTAGATGTGCCTTGCTCACCACTGTATTTCTCAGTAGCAAGCAAAGTACTCAGGGCAGACCGGATTATAACGCAACAGAAAAAGAAATCCTAGCAAATTACAAAGACAAAAGACTAGTCCTTTTTTGTGTGTGTGGTGAAGCAAAGTGCAGTGTTTATTGTAAGGTACCATACAAGGAGTCTGGGACAGCTAGAGCTCAAAAAGCCCAAACTCTCAGATGGATTTGGGCAAAGCCTTTTTTTTTTTTAAGATTAATCCTTGATCACACTACAATAATCACAGGACAGCTCCACAGTGTTTTCACGCCAAGTCCCATGTCACCCCAGACCCTATGACATTGCTTATCTCAGGGTAGAGAGAAAGGGAACCCAGTAATTGTTCACTTCCTCTCTTAAAACTTCCATTCAGAAGTGGCACATCTAACTCCTCCTCACATTTATTGGCCAAGGCAAGTCACATGGAAAAGCCTGATGTCGATCAGGTGAGAAATCCTTATGCAGAAAGGATGCTACAGAGAGGGAAACTACAATATTTAGTGATCTGTAATAGATACAACAGAAGTGTTGTGTAAGTGTTAATTTCATAAAATATTTCTTTGCTGCAAGTTGACAAACACAAACCCCACACCAATTAAAATCTGAGCAGAAACTTCTCTGCTATTCAAAGAGATATCCATTTTGGAAATTTTTGACATTCCTCACAAAGTCATGATTTCTGCCACAGGCACCAGTTGCATGTCTGTGTGGTCACAGTTTACAAACCATACCAGTATGGATACCACTGTGAGTAAAGAATAACAATTAGGTTCAACAACAACAACAAAAATCTTCATGGTTTGATTACTTACCCCATGCAATATGAATATGGACACGTGAGGTTATAGCCAGTCTAACAGAAATATATGGCAAAAAGGGAACCTTCAAAATCATTTTCTCTGATCTCTCGGAGGAGACCCAAAAAAGCCGAGTGACTTGCCAAGTGCAAACATCTAAATAGTAACAGAGTTGGGACTAAAATGTTAATCACCAATTTTAAAGCAAGTGCTCTTTCAATTATAGTGTAACCTTACCATTAGGAATGTCACGTAATGTGAATGACTGGAAGAGATCACCCTTTAACAGGTGAGGAAACTGAAACCCAGGGAGGTAAAGGGACTTTCTCAAAGCTATCCACAGTGTGGTTCCATTTTGCTTGGCCACATAAGACCTTAGGGAAACACAAGTTGTTTCAGCATCTGGGATAGTACCTGCTCTTCACTGAGGGCTCAAAGAAATATATGTTGAAGTGAATTGATCTGAACTGAACTAAATGAATTGAATTGAGCTGAAATGACACAAAATGTAGAGATGCATTTTTTTTTCCCATTACGTAGCTTTTGCTTCCATTTCCTCTGGAGTTTAAGACTTGTCAGTCCATCAAGTTACACACCAACAACTGTGACTTTGTTAGTTTCTCCTTTATAATATCCTTGTTCACTGTTCCTTCTACATTTTTAACTGCCATCCTCTTTTGAGCAGAAACAAATAAATATCTAGAAATCTTGTCATCTCAAGACATTTACAAAACAACATAGGATCTGGAAAGCAAAAACACCAGTGACAAGGGCCCTTGAAAGATCATTAGACAAAGAACTTTATTCCCTCTGAGCTAAGAGGTCACCTAAAAAAGTGATATAACCCAGATGCTCCTAAGCCACAGGAACAAATGCCATTAAGTTGCTGTCTCCTGACAAACGAGTGATATGTACGAAGAATAAGAATTAAATTTAGAGAGAGAATACAGATTCTGGCTGGGCTCCAGGGATGAGGGATATTAAATAAGAAAGAAACAATAGTGCTGTCAAGTCTGATTGTTTAAAACATAAAACTCTTTCCATATGGCTTGAGATGAATAGAGTTGCACAGTATTGGGATGCTCTGTAGAGTCACACCAAAAAAGAACAGTATATATACCGTTTGGGTCGAAAATCTTGACTCTGCTTTCTTTTTCTTCTTCTTATGACCCACCCAGGCACATAGATATTTGAAAATAACAATAGGAAAAGCATATTATGAAGCCTCTTTACTATATCACAGATTTGATTATAGTGTAAAAAATTGATGGGCTTTGTAGTGAGAGAGAATTTGGTTCCAACCCTGAAAATACTCCTTCTTACTGGTTGACATAAGCCTCAACTTTCTCACCTGTACGTAGAGGCTATATTTTTATGGCATATGGATGTGCTAAGGATTAAGTGGGATAATAGATATAAAGTGACTGTCATTTAGTAGGCATTTATTACAATGTACTTTCTTTAGTTTTTCCTTTAAACACATGAAGATGCAATCATCCACATAGCAGCTCCATATAAATCTGCGATGAGATGAGATAAATTTTTTCTCACAGACAACAAATTAAGAGATGCCTGCATTTTATGCCTTCAATTAATTAACACAGATTTACTGAGAACTACTAATAGGCAAAACTCTGTGGTAGTACTATAAAGGTTACCAAGTCTTACTGCACAGGATCTATAAAATTAAAGCATTTGTTGAAGCCCTTTTTCATCAGTTATGATAATATGTAATCAAGATTATCTGGCCTCTTAAGTATTTGTTTTTCTTTATGGGATGTATGTGTTCAGTATAAAAAAATAATAAAAAACAAACCACTCAGACTCAAGCTAGAATCTATGGGGTTTATTTCATACCCCACTGAAACATACCAGATTGTTTAGAAATTATTTGTTTCCAACCAATTTTGTGTTACAGGTATATACCTATAACTTTGTCTGTATCCATATATCTTCTTGTAATTATGGCAGAAAGAGCACTATGCTGTGGGTTTAAGCCCTGCATATCCATATTCTAGTGGGAATAAGAATTGCCATTGTGTTTCTTTCTGGAATCTCGATTCCCTCATTGTAAAATCAGATTTCCTAAATGGATGATTTCTGAAGTCACTCCCATATACAAAAGTTAAAATATAGATACTTATGACTCTTTACTAATATGTGTGTGTGCATTTATGAAGCATATGTTTGTTTCCCAAAACACAACTCTATAGAAATTTCATGGAGATAGATACCATGATATGAATGCAGTTTCACATTATACCAAGTTTCAATGAATAGAAGGTTCTCAGAAGACTTTCAAAGTGCTGTTTCCTTCAGTACCTCCTGGAACAGTCCAGAGATGGAGTCGAGGGTAATACCAGAGCTCTTCTCCTTTGCCCTCTTGGGGCTACTACACAACAGAGGAATGATCATAGGCCAGATGGACACACAGTTTGGGGAGGTTTAATTGATCTCATGAGGCCTTACCTATGGTTCCAGTTAAAACCCTTGAGCCCCATCTCATGAGTAACAGGCACAGGAAAAATAAAAAACACTTTGGTAGGATCAGGGGAGGTACAGTGTGCATTTCCCCCACACACTCGGCCCCGGGAAGGCTGCTGGGCTCCCAGGCCAGGTCCCCCACCCTCTGAGGCCCCTCCAGCTGTGGCAGTCCTAGGGGCATAGGAGGGAGGCAGGGGGAGAAGAGGAGAGGCAGAAAGGGATGGGCCCTCTGGGATCAGAGGATCGGGGGGAGCACATCTAGCGTTTCCCCTGCCCACTTGGGCCCAGTGAGCCTGTGGGGACCTGGACCTGGTCCTCCAACCCCCAAGGCCAGAGGCACACCTGGGCCCCTTCTGCTGTGTTGAGTCTAAGACCCACCCCCACGCCCCCCAGGGCCTTTTCCAGCCCTGTGGGTCCTAGGCATAGGCCCCACCCACCACCCAAACCCTGTCCCTGCCTAAGCCCCACTCCCCACAGCCAAGGCCTTTTCCGGCTTTCTTTCTTCCTCCTCTTTTTTACTATTGTGGTTCTGTTTTACCTCCGATTGTTGTTTCATCAATATTTTTACTTTTTTACTCTTTCTAACACATCTGCTAGTTTTCTGATCTAATTTTATTTTTTACTCTTATTTATTGTTCTGCTCCTTTATTTCTTTTTTTTTTTTTTTTGCCATCCCCTGTGGCTTGCATGATCTTGGTTCGACAGAGCTCCTGCAGTTGGAGCTCTGAATCTGAACCACTGGACTAACAGAGAACCTCAGACCCCAGGGAATATTCATCGGAGTGAGGTCTCACAGGAGTCCTCATCTTGGCACCAAGATCCAACTCTATCCAACAGTCTACAAACTCCAGTGCTGGACGCCTCAGGCCAAACAACCAGTAAGACAGGAACACAATCACACCCATCAAAAAAAAAAAAATGAGATGACAAAAATATATATCACAGATGAAGGAGCAAGGTAAAAACCTACAAGACCAAATAAATGAAGAGGAAATAGGCAACTAACTTGAAAACAAATTCAGAGTAATGATAGTAAAGATGATCCAGAATCTTGGAAATAGAACGGAGGCATGGATTGAGAAAATAAAAGAAACATTTAAAAAAGATCTAGAAGAACTAAAGAACAAACAAACAGAGATGAACAACACAATAACTGGAATGAAAAATACACTAGAAGGAACCAATAACAGAATGACTGAGGGAGAAAATGAATAAGTGAACTGGAAGACAGAATGGTGGAAATAATTGCTGAGGAGCAGAATAAAGATAGAAGAATGAAAAGAATTGAAGACAATCTCAGAGACCTCTGGGACAACACTAAATGCACCAACATTCGAATTATAGGAGTCCCAGAAAAAGAAGAGAAAAAGAAAGGGTCTGAAAAAATATTTGAAGAGGTTATAGTGGAAAATTCCCTAACAAGGGAAAGGAAATAAGTGACCTGAGTCCAGGAAGTGCAGAGAGTCCCATACAAGATAAACCCTAGGAGAAAAACATCAAGACACATATTAATCAAACAAACAAAAATTGAATTCAAAGAAAAAATATTAAAAGCACCAAGGGAAAAGCAAAAAATAAAATACAAAGGAATCCCCATAATGTTACCAGCTGATTTTTCAGTGGAAACTCTGCAGGCCAGAAGGGAGTGGCAGGATATACTGAAAGTGATGAAAGAGAAAAACCTACAACCAAGATCACCCTACCAATCAAGGATCTCATTCAGATTCGACGGAGAAATCAAAATCTTTTCAGACAAGCAAAAACTAAGAGAATTCAACACCACCAAACCAGCCTTACAACAAATGCTAAAGGAAATTCTCTAAGCGGGAAACACAAGAGAAGAAAAAGACACACAAAAACAAACTCAAAACAATAAAGAAAATGGTAATAGGAACATACATATCGATAATAACCTTGAATGTAAATGGATTAAATTTACAGCCAAAAGACACAGGCTCACTGAATGTACACAAAAACAAGACCCATATATATGCTGCCTGCAAGAGAGCCACTTCAGACCTAGGGACACATACAGACTGATAGTGAAGGGATGGAAAAAGATATTCCATGCAAATGGAAATCAAAAGAAAGCTGGAGTAGCAATACTCATATCAAATAAAATAGACTTTAAAATAAAGACTATTACAAGAGATAAGGAAGGACACTACATAGTGATGAAGGGATCAATCCAAGAAGAAGACATAACAATTATAAATATTTATGCACCCAACATAGGAGCACCTCAATACATAGGCAAATGCTAAGAGTCATGAAAGGGGAAATCAACAGTAACACAATAATAGTAGGGTACTTTAACACCCCATGTACACCATTGGACAGATCATCCAAACAGAAAATAAATAAGGAAACACAAGCTTTAAATGACACAAACACAAGCTTTAAATGACACAACTTTATTCTGCTCCTCATCCATGACACAACAGACCAGATAGTTTTGATATTTATAGAACATTCCACCCAAAAGTGGCAGAATACACTTTTTTCTCAAGTGCACACGGAATGTTTTCCAGGACAGATCACATCTTGGGTCCCAAATCAAGCCTCAGAAAATTTAAGAAAATTGAAATTGTATCAAGCATCTTTTCTAACCACAGTGCTATGAGACTGGATATCAATTACAGGAAAAAAAATTGTAAAAAAACACAAATACATGGTGGCCAAACAGTATGCTGCTAAATAGCAAAAATATCACTGAAGAAATCAAAGGAGAAACAAAAAAATACATAGAAACAAATGACAAACGAAAACACAACGACCCAAAACCTATCAGACACAGCAAAAGCAGTTCTAACAGGGAAATTTATAGCAATTCAATCCCACCTCAAGAAACAAGAAATAATCTCAACTAAACAATCTAACCTTACACCTAAAACAACTAGAGAAAGAAGAACAGAGAAAATCCAGTCAGTAAACAGAAAGAAATCATAAAGATCAGAGCAGAAATAAATGAAATAGAAACGAAGAGAACAATAGCAAAGATCAATAAAATTAAAAGTTGGTTCTTTGAGAAGATAAACAAAATTGATTAACCTTTAGCCTCATCAAGAGAAAAAGGGAGAGGATGCAAATCAATAAAATTAGAAATGAAAAAAGAGAAATCACAACTGACACTGCAGAAATACAAAAGATTATAAGAGACTACTTCAAACAACTATATGCCAATAAAATGCACAACCACGAAGAAATGGACAAATTCCTGGAAAGGTACAATTTTCCAAGACTGAACCAGGAAAAATTTAAAAATATAAACATACCTATCACAAGTATTGAAATTGAAACTGTGATTAAGGATCTTCCAACAAACAAAAGCCCAGGACTAGATGGCTTCACAGGTGAATTCTATCAAACATTTAGGGAAAAGCTAACTTCCTTCCTTCTCAAACTCTTCCAAAAAATTGCAGAGGAAGGAACATTCCCATATTCATTCTATGAAACCACCGTTACCCTGATACCAAAACCAGAAAAAGATTTCAGAAGAAAAGAAAATTATAGACTAGTATCACTGATGAACATAGATGCAAAAATCCTCAACAAAATACTAGCAAACAGAATTGCTAGCAAAATACTAGCAAACATTAAAAGGATCATATCACATGATCAAGTGGGATTTATCCCAGGAGAGCAAGGATTCTTTAATATATGCAAGTCAAGGAATAAAAACAATATGATCATCCCAATAGATGCAGAAAAAGCTTTTGACAAAATTCAACACCCATTTATGATAAAAAAAATCTCCAGAAAATGGGCATAGAGGGAAACTACCTCAACATAATAAAGACCATATATGACAAACCTACAGCAACCATCATACTTAATGGTGAAAAACTGAAAGCATTTCCACTAAGATCAGGAACAAGACAAGGATGTCCACTCTCACCACTGTTATTCAACATAGTTTTGGAAGTCCTAGCCACAGCAATCAGAGAAGAAAAAGAAATAAAAGGAATACAAATTGGAAAAGAAGAAGTAAAGCTGTTACTGTTTGCAGATGACATGATACTATACATAGAAAATCCTAAAGATGCCACCAGAAAACTACTAGAACTAATCAATGAATTTGGTAAGGTTGCAGGATACAAAATTAATGCACAGAAATCTCTGGCATTCCTATACACTAACAATGAAAAATCAGAAAGAGAAATTAGGACACAATCCCATTTATCACTGCAACAAAAATAATAAAATACCTAGGAATAAACCTACCTAAGGAGGCAAAAGACTTAAAGTCAGAAAACTATAAAAAACTGATAAAAGAAATCAAAGGTGACATAAACGGATGGAGAAATATACCATGTTCTTGGATTGGAAGAATCAATATTGTGAAAATGACTATACTACCGAAAGCAATCTACAGGTTCAGTGCAATCCCTATCAAACTACCAATGGCATTCTTCACAGAATTAGAAGAAACAATTTTACAATTTGTATGAAAATGGAAAAGACCCCGAAAAGCCAAAGCAATCTTGAGAAAGAAAAACGGAGCTGGAGGAATCAGGCTCCTCAACTTCAAACTATACCACAAAACTACAGTAATCGAGACAGTATGGTACTGGCACAAAAACAGAAATATAGATCAATGGAACAGGACAGAAAGCCCGGAGATAAATCCATGCACCTATTGTCAACTAATCTATGACAAAGGAGGCAAGAATACACAATGGAGAAAAGACAGCCTCTTCAATAAGTGGTGCTGGGAAAACTGGACAGCTACATGTAAAAGAATGAAATTAGAACACTACCTAACACCATACACAAAAATAAACTCCAAATGGATTAAAGACCTAAATGTAAGACCAGACACTATAAAACTCTTAGAGTAAAATGTAGGAAGTACACCGTTTGATGTAAACCACAGCAAGACCTTTTCTTAGAGTAATGAAAATAAAATTAAAAATAAACATGCAACCTAATGAAACTTAAAAGCTTTTGCACAGCAAAGGAAACCATAAACAAGGTGAAAAGACACCCTCAGAATGAGAGAAAATATTTGCAAATGAAGCAATGGACAAAGGATTAATCTCCAAAATATACAAACAGCTCATGGAGCTCAAAAACAAAAAAACAAACAACCCAGTTAAAAAGTGGGTGGGGGGCTTCCCTGGTGGCGCAGTGGTTGAGAGTCCGCCTGCCGATGCAGGGGACCCGGGTTCATGCCCCGGTCTGGGAAGATATCACACTGGTCAGAATGGTCATCATCAGAAAATCTACAAACAATAAATGCTGGGGAGGGTGTGGAGAAAAGGGAATGCTCTTGCACTGTTGGTGGGAATGTAAATTGATACATCCACTACGGAGAACAGTATGGTGATTCCTTAAAAAACTAAAAATAGAACTACCTTATTGACCCAGTAGTTCCACTACTGGGCATATACCTTGAGAAAACCATAATTCAAAGAGTCATGTATCACAATGTTCACTGCAGCACTGTTTACAATAGCCAGGACATGGAAGCAACCTCAGTGTTCATCGACAGACAAACAGATAAAGAAGATGTGGGGTATATATATACAATGGAATATTACTCAGCCATAAAAAGGAATGAAATTGGGTCATTTGTAGAGATGTGGATGTACCTAGAGTCTGTCATACAGACCTAGAGTCTGTGATACAGAGTGAAGTAAGCCAGAAAGAAAAGAACAAATACTGTATATTATAACATATATATATGGAATCTAGAAAAATCGTACAGATGAACCTATTTGTAGGGCAGGAATAGAGATATAGACGTAGAGAATGTATATGTAGACACAGGGCGGGAAGGGGAGGGTGGGATGAACTGAGAGAGTAGCACTGACATATATACACTACCATGTGTAAAAAAGAGAGCTAGTGGGAACCTGTTGTATAGCACAGGGAGCACAGCTCAGTGCTCTGTGATGACCTAGAAGGGTGGGAGGGAGGTCCAAGACGGAGGAAATATAGGTATACATATAGCTGATTCACTTCATTGTACAGCATAAACTAACACAACACTACAAAGCAATTTTACTCCAATTAAAAGAAAATTTAAAAAATAAAATTATCCAATGAGGAAACTATATAAAAAAAAGATTTTATGAAGAGGCACTGCCCAATGTTACAATATTTTTGACTGTCATCTCCCAATTCCTCCCTGAACTCATCACTAAAGTAACCTAAATTCCATTGAAAACAACTAGAAACAGTAACACCAGAACCAGGAGAGGGAGGTTTGTGAAATTTGCATTCTCAGGGGTCTGATCTTCTTTATGACTTTCTACCACTGCAAAATCATTCAGAAGCCCTACATATTTCACATTTCTAACTATTCCAAATTCCTGATGTGTGTATTTTATTTTCTTATGTATTATTTTTAAGAACCAATATCCATATATCAAAAATCTTTTTTCACATAGATTTTATAATAAAATTTTTTTTAAAATACTTGATTTTCCTGTCCCATAACCACTGCAGTCTAATGCAGAAATTTGCCTTGATAGAAGGAAAAATACAGAATAAAAAGAAACGTATTTTCCATCATAAAAATTTTAACTTGGAGAAGAAAACGGGCAATTACATAAACAAGTCAATTCAGCCTCAGGGAATGTGTAACTCACATAGATTTCTGGTTGAAACCCAGTTGGAAAGGGAGAAGAAACAGATATTAAACGTTTCTGCATAATTCATCCCAATTCTGTATGAATATTAAGCCTCTATGTGATTAATATTAGGTTCTTGTTTTATTAACATTCATTGACCTCTTTAATGAATGATCCACCCAACACCAACTGACTCAGAATATCTAAAAATGGGGATAGCTTCATGTTTATTTAAAAATAGAATTTAAAAGTTACAGAGGTGATTCTGATGCAGGCGGCACTCCAAAAAAAGCCCTGTGTATATCACTGGTGCACTAGTCCTCTCTTAGGTGGAACACTTTCCTTGGGTATTTTCAGACCGTTTTTCTCTAGCTCATTTAGTGATATTGTTTCACACATTTGTAATGCACTTAGGTTCTTTTGTCATAGACTGCAATCCACCCTATGATCCTCTGACCTCCTAAATGATTTTCTCAAATTTAAGAAATATATACATTAAGGCTCATTCTCTGTGCTGTAAATTTCTATGGGCTTTTGACAAATGTACAGTCCATCATTACAGGGTCATACAGAATGGTTCTGGCTGGACTTAGAATATTGTGCTCTTGTGTCATGCAATTAATTGCTTTAGTGGATGCAATGTCCTCCCCATGCCTGCTTTGCTCAATCTAATTGTCATTAGACCTAGAGCAAATATCAAGTATTAACTTTGAAGTTGACTGTAACTGAATACTTGTACGGGCCTTTCTCTGGGTATATAACACTCCAACTTGTCCTTTAGCATGTGCTGTAATGGGATGCTGCCCTCCAGGAAAAACATCAAATGAAGCACCTGTGCTTGAGACTTGAGGAAGAATTAAAACCATGTTCACATTTATGGTACCTAATAAATAGCAAACACAATAAAAATGTTAAAAAGATAGCAACAAGGGCTTCATTTGAAAGATATTTTTTCCTTCAGCATAATATATATTTCTATGCTATTGTTGCTTATTCTTGAGAAAATTTACAGATAAAAGATTTAAAAATATGTTCAAGAGAAATTTAGGTTCATATACTTGTAAGCAGTACACTTGCTTTGATGACAAAAATTATCATCATCCCTCTGTTGCTGTGTTTCCCTCAATACAGGTCACTAACAATAAATTAGTTGACCTTAAGGTTAGGGTTCCCAGATTCATTATATCAGCAGAATTAGAGAGAAGATTACAAAAGTCCCTGGAAAGGAGACCTCACATTTCCTTGCAAGTACAGATACCTTACAGATTAGTCTAGGAGCTCATAACCTTGAACTTGGGAAAGAGAATAGGCAGAAATCAATACTGAATATTTAAAGGTAACAATGTTTGGGGGAAAAACTTAGTCTCACAGCAAATTCCTGAATCCGAACAGAGAAGAATATATATCTCTGAGGAAAACACTTTATCCATCACTCAGGAATCACCAGTATATGAGGTTTTTAAAATGCCGAGTTTCTTTTCTTTGAATTAGGAAAACGTCTATTTTACTAAACCATGCTCACCCAGAAGTAAATTTTTCCAAATCTACATTTTCCTGTGAAGGTTAATCTCTGCCACTCAACCATGCACCTTGCAAAGTTAAGCCCAAGACAGAGCATTCTTTGAAGAGAAGATAAAGGCTTGGAAATATCAAGAGAGATTATTCAACTGAGAGGAGAAAATCAGTAAATCTTTTATAATGTGAATTTTGCTTTGACGAATTCTTAAAAGAGCCATTTGTACCTCTTCATTTAGACCCTCCATTGATTAATGGAAATGAAAAACTAATTCTCTCCCTTCCCGCCTGCGCTGCTTTAGAGGCTCCGAAGAGAGTCAACAAAGGACAGTGGGGCCCTCTAGTTCTTTGTCCACAATAACTGAGCATCTTGGGTTGGAAGAAAAGGGAATGTTGATCTCCTGGGCTTGTTTAGCTTTGCTTTTTTAATTGCTAAATGCCAGCCTGGGAATTCTGCCTAAAATGGTAATAAGTTGCATTTATACTACACCTTTCATCCGGAAGGCACATGCTTCCCTCGGTTCTGAAACACAGCCATCCTGGAGCTGAAAAGCAGTAACTGTTTTAATGTTGAACGTTTATTCAGTGCCATGATTATACAAGGTGGAAGAAATTGTTTGAAACAGAACCAAAATATTGCAGTAACAAAGACTGTGGGCTGCGGGTTTTGAAAATACACTAGATGCAGTCTGTCTTGTGCTTCCCTTTGCAAACTGAGTATACACCACTTTTGAATCCTGGGATTCTGAAGATGCCCACTTTTGTGTTCCCTAGTTTGGGTTCAACATATTTTGCAAAAAAAATAAGGAGGAATGGATGTTAAGTCATTTCTTTTAGGAAAATCTGATATTTAGAATGAACACCAAGAAAAATGATGGTGAAAAAGAATTCTCTCATTTTACCCCTCCTGAAGGCATTTCTATCTCTGAAAAGAGCAGGTAAAGAAAAACAGGATGGCAAAGACTCACTCAGGAACTCCTGAACGTGTGTCTCATAGCTGATTCCTCTTCTGCTAGCCCAAGAGACAGGCATGACATCTGTCACTGGGACTAAAAAATTATTAGGTCAGAAACTTAGTCTGGCTCATTGCTATTATCCCCAGGAACCAGACAGTACCTGGAGATAATTGATCCTCAATAAATTTAACAAATGCTTGTTAAATAAATGAAAGATTGGTCTTCTTGCTCTGAAAACATGCGGGCCAAGGCCTGCGAAGTTTTCAGCTACTGCTTGAGTAGAGATCTGTTTTTACCTGAACAGCAAGGGAAGGAAAAAAAATAATGACAAGGGTCGTAAGAAAGTATGAAGGGCTGATTTGTGAGATGTTGAAAACAAGTGTTCATGTGCCCTCCAAACACCAGACCCCTCCCAGTTTACTGCTGTCAGTAATCATATTTCATTACAGTGCTCCACAGAAAAATAATTGAAGACTTATGAGTCATTTACATCTGTGCCTAAAATGAGGTTACGCTGTCCTGCGAGCAGGTTTTGAAAAGGGAACAGACGAGGGAAAACAGTTTGTCAAATAATATCCAGTCCGGGGGCTTACGAGTCTGGATTCCAGGCCCTGCCAACATTGGCTGGATGTGTGAGATTTCCAAGCCCCTCATTCTTTCTTGGACTCAGCTTCCTCATCTGTAAAGTGAGAAGCATGGATCCAATTGACCTCGGTGATCTCAGTGAGAGTCCCTAGATCAGCCATTTTGCCTTTTACGGCCCTAGAATCTAAATCTGGAATCTAAATTAACATTATCTACTTCTTTTTCCCTTAAGTAGCTTTGGCATCGCACAGGTACACACATCTCAGTAAATGACCACCTACTCACTCTCTTGTTGCCTGAGCACCTTGGGAAATCCTACCTGGTCCAGAGAGATGACTAGACCAGACAAAATGTCCTAAGATAAAGACCAGCATTTTCATCTTGCCTATTTTATACTTGAGGCAACTGTGTCTCAGAGAGGTTAAGTGACTAGCATAAGTTGTCCAGCCAGCAAGAGAAAAAAAAAATGTTACTTAAACTCAGGCCTCTGGGATCCCAGTTGAGGTTTCCCACACCACTTCTCCCTATATCTTTACACCTGAGTAAGTTTTAAAACCATTTCTGGGGTTGATTAAAGTCTTCTTTTTTCTTTAAGTAAAACTTCCCAGTTTTACTGGGGACACTGAAAGTACTACAGGGAAGATATTTTCTGACTTTAATGAGCAAAGAAATCCCTCCTGAAGCTGGTTAAAACCTGTCTACACTACCTGCACCAGAATCATTACTGATGTAAGACGTTCAAAGTCTGGAATTATGCTGTTATCTCATAAAATACATAATTTGAGCCAATCCTGACAAATATTGGTATCCCTTTATTCAAGCATAGCTTTCAACTTCCAGAGAGCTAATAAATTGGATTCTAACAGTCTTCAGAGAATATGCGATAAGATAAAAACATCTTCCAAAAATGTACAGTATATCTTAGGATGAGTTGAAACATCAGCCACCACTGCAGATGCATTCACGGGATTTTTAGAGTAGCACACTTCATCATAAACGGCTCTGTGATTCAGTATAGCATTAATAATGGAAAGAACAACCTTTAAAATAAAGTAAATGCATTTGGAACAGTTACTGAGGTGATATCTGTCTCCAAAATCTCAGTTAATAACTTGCGAGTTGATATGATATATTCCTTAGCCTATCCTGTCGGGAAAGATTTATCTTTTGTGTTAAATTTCAAGCTGAAAAATTAAAATAAAACTTGATATCTCTGCGGTAAACTGCCTTCCTCCATTTCCTTCCTCTTTTTAATTTCTATTATTACCAACTTTAGAATTGTTTCTTTGACCCTATGCAATATTTCAATAAGTGGTTTAGATGCTAGATGACTGCTAAAACCAAGTTGTAAATAAACTATGCCTATGCACGTACACATATACATCTCAAGGTGTTAATCAACAAGGACATAAATCATGAATGCATTTTGCCTTCATACAAATGAAAGTTACAACCACGTGTCCAATGTATTTTAGTCCTATTACTTTTCTTTACAGCTGCTGTCTCAAACTGTTTCAGAGGCCATGAGTTCATTTGAATTTTCTTGCTTAGTACCCAGTAAGTCTCCCTTTATGCCTCCATGCTCCCAAGGCACTGCTCCATGCATATGTGTCATGTAAATAGAAATGCTGAAATATGGAAAAGAGAATCTCTTTTTTCATTTTCTCTTCCCCCTTCTCCTCCCATTTTTTTCATTTTCCCCTCTTTTCCCTTCCCTCTCCTTGCTCCCATCTCCACTCCCCTCTCTTCCACCTACCCCATCTCTCACCTTCCAGCTTCTCACTCCTTGAGTGCCTTCTTTCTTTTCTCCCCAACATACCTAAGTGAGCAGTCGGGAAGAGCTGAAGGGAAAAAAGGTGTTGAACATCTGTGACCCTCTCATCCAAAACTAAATTAACAGCCTGTAAAAGAATTCACAGTGATTCTAACAGAGCCCCCTGAAGGGAAAAAAATTATTGTCCTTTATTAATATAGTTGCCAACCAATAAAGTCTGAGTGTATCAAGATGAATCCCACATTGGCCAACAAAACCTATATACAAAACATGGTTGAATAAACTTGACCCTGCTTGCTTTCCACACACTGCTCATTAGCAGGAAAAGGCGAACAACAGAAGGATCCTTTGGGCACCGTGCTGAGGTAAGTTTATAAATGCCACAGTCATGTTTTAATACAATACCAAGATACGGCACTTACAAGGCTACATTTTCCAGATCTCATCAGAATGAAAATAGAAGCTTAAAATTCTAGAAGACTACTAAAAAGACAGACTTCAATACCATGCCATATTTTTAAAAAAGAAAAAGAAAGGCATTTTTCTAAAGGCTAATAAAGAAATTTTTTTTAAAATTGACAAATCAATAAAAATATATCCCATTTCCATTCTACTAATAATAATATTCAAATTATAAAACTAAAGTCTATCCTTTTCATGCTTTTTCCTTATATCCAGTGATATGCCTCACCTGTCTGTCAAACAGATGAGAAAAGAAATATCTAACAGCCCTCCAGGTCAGCTAATTATCTAAGAATTGGACATACCAGAACTGTCAAATCCCCATTGTTTTTTTTTTCTTCTTTTCTTCCCCAAGACATGTT
>NW_020172145.1:39928-122527 GCF_003031525.2 Neophocaena asiaeorientalis asiaeorientalis
TGCGGGGAGGAGGGGAGCTGGAATTCCCACAAGAATTTCTCTCATAAATAGGACATTAAAAATATCTGAAAAGGGAAAAGTAAAGCAGTGTTTTGATGTGGAATCTTGCAGCAGCTTACAAACCACATTTGTGTGGTAAATAAAAGATGCAGTGGTTTATCTTCCATTCAAACCACTTCTTTTGAACAAAAATATACAAAGTCATTATCATCATCAACAACAAATACTTATGAAGTCCCCTATTATGAACACACCCATCTCATTCAGGATCAAATGAGTTATGGCACACAGGTGCTCTGAGACCTGACCCCACCTGCCTCACTCACATACCCCTTGCTCCACCACCAGCAATTTCCCAAACAGCCCCTGCCTCAGTGAATTTCCACAGTCAGCGCCCTTTGTTGAAAAAACCTGTCTTCATTTCCCCACTTGCCTAAATCCTATTCAACCATCTAGATTCAGGTCACACCCCACTTCCTTTAAGGATTTTTTCCTGATTTTAACATCTAAGTTACTAGCACTATTCTGATTATTAAGGGCATGCTTTGTCCCTAACTAAGAACTTATTATTGCATTTTCCAGCACAGTCCTTAGAAAATGGAAGATGCCACAAGATTCTCCTTCAAGGAGCTTCAATCACCTTGGGGATGGAAAACTCACCAAAGAAAACCACACAGGGCTATACTTAAGGGTACAAAGCAGAGTTCAGAGTAAGAAGAAACAGTAAGAAGAAACAGAATAAGTTTAGGAAACAGGAGCAGACAGCATGTTTAGTGAGAGCCATTTAATGTTCAAAGGGCACCTATAAGGTATCATCAAGAATGTGGTTCCGGGCTTCCCTGGTGGTGCAGTGGTAGAGAGTCCGCCTGCCGATGCAGGGGATACGGGTTCGTGCCCCGGTCCGGGAAGATCCCACATGTCGCGGAGCGGCTGGGCCCGTGAGCCATGGCCGCTGAGCCTGCGTATCCGGAGCCTGTGCTCCGCCACGGGAGAGGCCACAACAGTGAGAGGCCCGCCTACTGCAAAAAAAAAAAAAAAAAAAAAAAAAAAGAATGTGGTTCCTTGACTCTTGCACTGTTGCTGGGAAAGTAAATTGATACAGCCACTATGGAGAACAGTATGGAGGTTCCTTAAAAAACTAAAATTAGAATTTCCATATGACTCAGCAATCCCACTACTGGGCATATACCCAGAGAAAACCATAAGTCAAAGACACATGCACCCCAATGTTCATTGCAGCAATGTTTACGATAGCCAGGACATGGAAACAACCTAAATGCCCATCGACAAATGAATGGATAAAGAAGATGTGGTACATACATACAATGGAATATTACTCAGCCATAAAAAGAAATGAAATTGGGTCATTTGTAGAGATGTGGATGGACCTAGAAACGGTCATACAGAGTGAAGTAAGTCAGAAAGAGAAAAACAAATATCGTATATTAATGCATATATGTGGAACCTAGAAAAATGGTACAGATGAACTAGTTTGCAAGGCAGAAATAGAGACACATGTAGAGAACGAACATATGGACACCAAGGGGGGAAAGTGGTGGTGGTGGGGGATGAACTGGGAGACTGGATTGACATATATACACTAATATGTATAAAATAGATAACTAATAAGAACCTGCTGTATAAAAAAATTAAATTAAATTGAAAAATTAAAATTAAGAGAAAAAGAATGTGGTTCCTTGAAGGTCACTGAGATTGGAAAGCCTTTTCCACAAATATGGTAAACTCTACTACAGAAGAGCAAGTGAATACCTCTAAGTAAAAGTTAAGCTTTTTATTACTTTATGCCTTCACGTGACGTCTTTGGGGAAAATATTGAACTTAACTTGTCTGTTAAAAAAATACATAAATAACAACAAACATACAAACAAACAGCCTTACAATGAAGTTTACTGTTAAAAGTGCTTCTAAAACTAAGAGAACTCACTGTGGAATTGGAAAATACCACGATGCTTTAGAGATCAATTAATTAGTCCTCAGCACCTCATCAATCCTAGTTATTCAAGATTTAACCAGGAGTAATGGAAATAAACTAGGAAGAAAATTTATGCTGAATATCAGGAACATTTTCTTAACCATTAAATCAATTAGACAATAGAATTTAAAATTAGGTATTTAATGTGAAAGATGGAACCAGGAAAGAGAAAATACAATATCAAGAATAAATGAGAAATCGTAGTTTTAAAAGGTTCTCCATTATCATTAGCCCATCCTCCTGTGTTTGGAAAGAATGATACTTTGGATTCCTATTCAGATCACTGTATATTCTAAACATTTCAAAAGTTCAGAATATACTTACTAAAATAAAGAAGTTAAATTTATCCAAGGCCAGCAAATTCTGCTGTAGAAATCTTACTAAATCCCAGAAAATTTGGACATCCTTTTTGAATATCTACTGAGAATATCAGAAAGTCAGCAACTATTCTTTGCATATTGTTCTGGAATATGATCTTCCAAAAACAGTCAAAAGACATCATGCAGGCTATCAGGTTATTCCAATTCTGGGCTATATATAATGAAATCCAACAGAGCTTGGAAAGTAACGAAGAGGAGAAAACTTACTTCCAGCAACATGGCGGAAGAGACACGACGGCCAACCCTTCCAACTGAAAGTAATTAAAATACTGAATAAAATATGCTATTAAGAGTATGGTTCTAAAAATGCACCAATACGTTAGCAAGTTATGCTCTGAGGCCAAAAACTAGGCAAAATTAGGAAGTCAGGCAGAGAAGTAGAGCTCTGAGCACGTTTGCTGCAAGCAAACTTGAGCTTTAGTTTTACGCCAATGAAGGGCACAGAGGACAACGAAATCATGGTCCACCCAAGGTGGGCAGTCTAATAGAAGACTCCTCTGCATGAAGTTGCAATTCCAAAGGCATCTGACCTTAGTATAAAGGCAAACCAAAAATAAACCTAGTCAAGTGAATGCAAGGATAATTGTTTATCTCAAATTTGATACTGATTGAGAGGGAGATTTCCTTCAGAATTTATAAACGTAAACTAATCCTCATGAAGTTTTGCCTTAATTTACATTACCTGAATGACATTAAGAAACTAAACAAGGGCTTCCCTGGTGGCGCAGTGGTTGAGAGTCCGTCTGCCAATGCAGGGAACACGGGTTCGTGTCCCGGTCCAGGAAGATCCCACATGCCGCAGAGCAGCTGGGCCCGTGAGCCATGGCCGCTGAGCCTGCGCGTCCGGAGCTTGTGCTCCGCAACGGGAGAGGCCACAACAGTGAGAGGCCCACGTACCGGAAAAAAAAAAAACTAAACAAAACCGAGCACTTAGTTTAAAGTAGTTCTGGGCTAAAAGTGCCCCCTGGCATCTGACAGAATCAAATGTAAATTTTCTCTGAAAAAGCATGCCCCATACATGTTCTCAAAGAATTCCTACTAATTAAGTTCTAGGAAAATTAATGTTGCATAAAAAAACCAACCAAACAAAATACAGACTTGGGCAAGACACCTTGAGTGGCATATAGAAGAACAACAGTCAGAAAATTCACACCAGAAAAATCTTCAGATAGTGGAGTTATCAGACATAAAATATGAAATTAATATATTTGATGTATTTTTAAAGTAAGAGATTAAAAACATGAAGAGAGAAAAAGGAAGCATATTAAAAACAAAGATATCCAGAAATGAAAAATATAATCATTCCCATTAATAACTTAGTGAATAGGTTTCACTGCTGTGCTGTGGTAGCCAGCCTTTGAAATGGCCCTAAATAATCCTTCCTGGTAGTCACACCCTTGTATGGTACATTCCTACAATGTACCAGAGTTGGTTTCTGTGACCAACAGAATATGGCGCAAGAGATGGTATGCACTTCTGAGTTTAGGTTTTAAAAGATGCTGTGCCAGATGTGCAGCACTCAAGGCCACAAGCACACAGTTCCCTTGCAGAGAGGCCTCAGGAAAGAATCTTGGTCAAGGTCAGTAACAGCGGAGCTAAGGACACCTCAGTAGCACCCCAGAACTCAGAGGAGTAAACACTCCTGCTAAGACAGATGACACAATTTGTATCACAAAACACTGTGCTGGCCAAGCATTCATGACTGTGTGTTCTCTGTGGGTTATGATAGCTCATAAGGAAGATAAACCAGAGTTCCTTTTTTTTTTTTAAATGCTGTGGCTTCTATTTTCTGTGTGTGTGTGTGTGTCTCACACATCACTATCATCATCACCATAATCATCTCTCCTCACTCTAGAAGAAGCCAACCTGCCAAAAAATGAGGAAGCCTCCTGCCAACAGCCCCATAAGCAAGTCTGGAAGTAGGTCCTCCCGCACGCTCACATGACTGCAACACTAGCTTGCAGACTGAATATAATTTCATGAGAGACCCTGAGCCAAACCACACACCTCAACTGTTCCTGGACTCCTGATTCTCAGAAATTCTGAGAGATAATGATGCGTTATTTTATATTGCTACGTCTTAGAGTAATTGGTTACATAGCAATGGATAACTAATGCATAACTTAGACATAGCTGAAAATAGAATGAGCTAGAAGACAGAGAAAAAAATTTCAGAATATCGGACATAAAGACAGAGACATGGAAAGTTGGAAAGATAAGAAACACTGAGGATAGATTCAGATGGTGTAATATATATCTAAATCGAGTTCCAGAGGAAAAGAGAGAGAATGTACTAAAAAATATATGGTTGGGCTTCCCTGGTGGCGCAGTGGTTGAGAGTCCGCCTGCCGATGCAGGGGACACGGGGTCGTGCCCCGGTCTGGGAGGATCCCACATGCCGCGGAGCGGCTAGGCCTGTGAGCCATGGCTGCTGAGCCTGCACGTCCGGAGCCTGTGCTTGCGGGAGAGGCCAAAACAGTGAGAGGCCCGCATACCGCAAAAAATTAATTAATTAAATAAATAAAAAATATATGGTTATACTTTTTAATGGATGAGGTGATCAAACCACAGACTCAAGAAGATCAACAAATCCTAAGCAGAATAAATAACAAGAAAACCATACCTAGACATAACAAGATTTAATTGAAAACACCAAAGACAATAAATATTATAAACGGAAAAAGAAGAGAGACAGTTTGCCAATGAAAGAGCAAGAGATGAAACCCAACAGCAACAGTGACACCAGACAACAGTAAAATCCCAAAAGAAGTACTTCAGGCAGAAGTAAAGTGATCCCAGATGAAAATTCTGAGATTCAAGAAGGAATGATGGACAAAGGCAGAAATGAATACATGGGATAATCTAAAGAGACACAGACTGTATAAAACAAAAATAATAATGGCTTGTGTGGTTAGGAAAAAAGATATGGCACTAATATTTATGGCAGCATAGAAGTCAAAAGAGGTTATGAGGGAGGAAGGTGATGGGAGTTAAAGTGTGGAATGGTCTTTATATTATTTGGGAGAAGGTAGAAATACTGAGTTACTTTAGCCTTTGAAAAGTAATCATAGTGAAATTTATATGATAGCAACTAAATGAACAGAAATATAGTGAATAACCTTTACACCAATAGTGTAGAGAGGAAAAAAAAGGAATGAGAAGAAAAATAATCAATCCAGAAGAAGTAAAGAAGAGGGAGAAAAAGAAACATAAATGAGACAAGCAATCTTCAAAGTAAATTGCTAGAAAAAATATTCAACATATCAGTAATTACAATAAATGTAAATGGATTTAATGTTCTAATTAGCAAAACTGTCAAATGGATTGTTTGAGCTGGTTGTATTCTGTTGATAAGACACATAACCAAAGTACATGCCCCAGTAAGATTGAAAGTAAAAAGATATGAAACTAAACCGAAAGAGAGTTGGTATACGCATACCAATAACAGAAAAAGTAGACCTCAAACAAAAAGCATTGCTACAGATAAAAGTATGTAGCCATGGGGGCGGAGTCAAGAAGGCGGTGTGGGAAGACGCGGAGTTAGCATCTCCCCACAACTAGGGCACCTGCTGGTAGCTGGTGGGGAACTCTGAGCCCCAAGGAGACGGGAGGAATCCCAGAGAAAACCAGTAGGATGTAGGGGGACCAAGTGGGGGAGGAGAAGTGGAGGCCACACAAGATCGGCACCCCTGAATCTGGGGAGATTAGGAGAGGCAGGTGGGAGGGACTCTCCAGGAAGAGCAGGAGAGGAGCAGAGGGCGATGGCCTGGCCCACTTGGCTGGGGAGCCTCCTGAGCTCCCAAGCCAGTTCCTCCCCCCTCCAAACCCCCATCCAGGCCACATGGGTCTTTGAGGACATAGGAGGGACGCTGGGGAGATCAGGAAAGGCAGGAGAGAGAGGCCCTCTGGGAGGAGTGGGAAAAGAACCGAGGGCAATGGCCCCACCCACTCGGCCCCGGGAGACCGCTGAGCTCCCAGGCCCATCCCCTGCACTCAAAAGTCCCCTCCAAGTCACAGGTCCTTGGGGGAATAGGAAGGAGGCCAAGGGGACAACAGGAGAGGCAGGCAGGAGGGACCCTTGGGGAGGAGTAGGAGAGGAGAGAAAGGCATTTGCCCTGCCCACTCAAGCCCAGGAAGCCTGCTGGGCTCCCAGGTGAGGTCTCCTGCCCTCTGACATCAGGGGTGGGGGCACGCCTGGGCCCCTTCTGTTCCTTGAGGCTAAGCCCCACCCCCCACAGCCCCCAGGGCCTTTTCCAGCCCTGTGGGTCCTGAGCATTGGCCCTGCCCACTGCCCAAACCTTGCCCTTACTTATGCCAGGCTCTCCACAGCCAAGGCCCTCCCCACTCACTTGTTTTTTTTTTTCTTTTCTCTCCTATTTTTTATATTGTGGTACTCATGTACCTTCTGATTCTTGATTCGTTTATATTTTTATTTTTACATTCTTTCTAACATATCTGTTACTTTCCAAGTCTAATTTTATCTTTTACTTTGTTATTGTTCTCTTTTTTTTTTTGCCACCCCACATGGCTTGTGGGATCTTGATTCGGGAGCCTGGGGTCAGGTGGAAGCTCCCGCGGTGGGAGCTCTGAGTCCGAACCACTGGATTAACAGAGAACCTCAGACCCCAGGGAATATTCATCAGAGTGAGTTCTCACAGAGTTCCTCATCTCATCACCAAGACAGCTTTCCCCAGTAGCCTACGAACGCCACCTCAGGTCAAACAACCAGTAAAAGAGGAACACAATCTCACTCAAAAAAAAAAATAATAAGATGGCAAAAATATGTGTCACAGATGAAAGAGCAAGGTAAAAACCTACCAGACCAAATAAATGAAGAGGAAATAGGCAATCTACCTGAAAAAGAATTCAGAGTAATGATAGTAAAGATGTACCAGAATCTCGGAAAAAGAATGGAAGCACGGACTGAGAAAATATAAGAAATGTTTAACAAAGATCTAGAAGAACTAAAGAACAAACAAACAGAGATGAACAACATGATAAATGAAATGAAAAATATACGAGAAGGAATCAATAACAGAATAATGGAGGCAGAAGAACGAATGAGTGAGCTGGAAGACAAAATGGTGGAAATAAGTGCTGAGGAGCAGAATAAAGGAAAAAGAATGAAAAGAATTGAAGACAATCTCAGCGACCTCTGGGACAACACT
Organism: Neophocaena asiaeorientalis asiaeorientalis; assembly: GCF_003031525.2. Lineage (NCBI taxonomy): Eukaryota > Metazoa > Chordata > Mammalia > Artiodactyla > Phocoenidae > Neophocaena > Neophocaena asiaeorientalis. The sequence continues at coordinate 47,470 of NW_020172145.1, forward strand.
AAATGCACCAACATCCGAATTATAGGAGTCCCAGAAGAAGAAGAGAAAAAGAAAGGGTCTGAGAAAATATTTGAAGAGATTATAGTGGACAAGTTCCCTAACATGGGAAAGGAAATAGTCACCCAACTCCAGGAAGCACCCAGAGCCCCATACAGGATAAACCCTAGGTAAAACACACCAAGACACATATTAATCAAGGTAACAAAAATTAAATTCAAAGAAAAATTGTTAAAAGCATCAAGGGAAAAACAAAACATAACATACAAAGGAATCCCCATAAGGTTATCAGCTGATTTTTCAGTGGAAACTCTGCAGGCCAGAAGGGAGTGGCAGGATATACTTAAAGTGATGAAAGAGAAAAACCTACAACCAAGATTATTCTACCCAGCAAGGATCTCATTCAGATTCGATGGAGAAGTCAAAAGATTTTCAGACAAACAAAAGCTAAGAGAATTCAGCACTGCAAAACCAGCTTTACAACAAATGATAAAGAAACTTCTCTAAGTGGGAAACACAAGAGAAGAAAAAGACCCACAAAAACAAACCCAAAACGATTAAGAAAATGGTAATAGGAACATACATATCAATAATAACCTTGAATGTAAATGGATTAAATGCCCCAACCAAAAGACACAGACTTGCTGAACAGATACAAAAACAAGACCCATATATATGCTGTCTACAAGAGACCCACTTCAGATCTAGGGACACATATACACTGAAAGTGAAGGGATGGAAAAAGACATTCCATGCAAATGGGAATCAAAAGAAAGCTGGAGTAACAATACTCATATCAGATAAAATAGACTTTAAAATAAAGAATGTTACAAGAGACAAGGAAGGACACTACATAATGATCAAGGGATCAATCCAAGAAGAAGGTATAATAATTATAAATGTATATGCACCCAACATAGGAGCACCTCAATACATAAGGCAACTGCTAACAGCTATAAGAGAGGAATTCGACAGTAACACAAAAACAGTGGGGGACTTTAACACCACACTTACACCAATGGACAGATCATCCAAACAGAAAATTAATAAGGAAACACAAGCTTTAAATGACACAATAGACCAGATAGATTTAATTGACATTTATGGGACAATCCATCCAAAAACAGCAGATTACACTTTCTTCTCAAGTGCACACGGAACATTCTCCAGGATGGGTAACATCTTGGGTCACAAATCAAGCCTCAGTAAATTTAAGAAAATTGAAATCATATCAAGCATCTTTTCTGACCACAATGCTATAAGATTAGAAATCAATTACAGGGGAAAAAATGTAAAAAACAAACACATGGAGACTAAACAATACACTATTAAATAACCAAGTGATCACTGAAGAAATAAAAGAGGAAATCAAAACATACCTAGAAACAAACGACAATGAAAACACGATGTTCCAAAACCTATGGGATGCAGCAAAAGCAGTTCTAAGAAGGAAGTTTATAGCAATATAATCCTGCCTCAAGAAACAAAAAACATCTCAAATAAACAATCTAAACTTATACCTAAAGGAACTAGAGAAAGAAGAACAAGCAAAACCCAAAGTTAGTAGAAGGAAAGATCATAAATATCAGAGCAGAAATAAATGAAACAGGAACAAGGAAAACAACGACAAAGATCAATAAAACTAAAAGCTGGCTCTTTGAGAAGATAAACAAAATTGATAAACCATTAGCCAGACTCATCAAGAAAAAGAGGGAGAGGACTCACATCAATAAAATTAGAAATGAAAAAGGAGAAGTTAAAACAGACATTGCAGAAATACAAAGCATCGTAAGAGACTACTACAAGCAACTCTATGCCAATAAAATGGACAACCTGGAAGAAACGGACACATTCTTAGAAAGGTATAACCTTCCAAGAACCTGTGCTCGGCAACAGGAGAGGCCACAACAGTGAGAGGCCCGTGTACCACAAAAAAAAAAACAAACAACAACAAAAAAAATTAATGCACAGAAATCTCTTGCATTCCTATACACTAATGATGAAAAATCTGAAAGAGAAGTGAAGGAAACACTCTCATTTACCACTGCAACAAAAAGAATTAAATACCTGGGAATAAACCTACCTAGGGAGATGAAAGACCTGTATGCAGAAAACTATAAGACACTGATGAAAGAAATTAAAGATGATACCAACAGATGGAGAGATATACCATGTTCTTGGATTGCAAGGATCAAAGCAGTCTACAGATTCAGTGCAATCCCTATCAAACTACCACTGGCATTTTTCACAGAACTAGAACAAAAGAATGTTAAAATTTGTATGGAGATACCAAAGACCCCGAATAGCCAAAGTGATCTTGAGGGAAGCTGGAGAAATCAGGCTCCCCGACTTCAGACTACACTACAAAGCTACAGTCATCAAGACAATATGGTACTGGCACAAAAACAGAAATATAGATCAATGGAACAGGATAGAAAGCCCAGAGATTTACCCATGCAACTATGGTCAACTAATCTATGACAAAGGAGGCAAGGATATACAATGGAGAAAAGACAGTCTCTTCAATAAGTGGTGCTGGGAAAACTGGACAGCTTCATGTAAAAGAATGAAATTAGAACATTCCTTAACACCATACACAAAAATAAACTCAAAATGGATTAGAGACCTAAATGTAAGGCCTGACACTATGAAACTCTTAGAGGAAAACATAGGAAGAACACTCTATGACATAAATCACAGCAAGATCCTTTTTGATCCACATACTAGAGTAATGGATATAAAAACAAAAATAAACAAATGGGACCTAATGAAACGTCAAAGCTTTTGCACAGCAAAGGAAACTACAAACAAGACAAAAAGACAACCCTCAGAATGGGAGAAAATATTTACAAATGAATCAGTGGACAAAGGATTAATTTCCAAAATATATAGACAGCTCATGCAGCTCAACATAAAAAAAAAACAACCCAATCCAAACATGGTCAGAAGACCTAAGTAGACATTCCTCCAAAGAAGACATGCAGATGGCCAAGAAGCACATGAAAAGCTGCTCCACATCACTCACTATTAGAGAAATGCAAATCAGAACTACAATGAGTTATCACCTCACACCAGTTAGAATGGGTATCATCAGAAAATCTACAAACAACAAATGCTGGAGAGGGTGTGGAGAAAAGGGAACCCTCTTGCACTGTTAGTGGGAATGTAAATTGATACAGCCACTATGGAGAACAGTATGGAGGTTCCTTAAAAAACTAAAAATAGGACTACCATATGACCCAGCAATCCCACTACTGGGCATATACCCAGAGAAAACCATAATTCAAAAAGACACATGCACCCCAATGTCCACTGCAGCACTATTTACAATAGCCAGGATATGGAAGCAACCTAAATGCCCATCGACAGACGAATGCATAAAGACGATGTGGTACATATATACAATGGAATATTACTCAGCCATGAAAAGGAACAAAATTGAGTTATTTGTAGAGATGTGGATGGACCTAGAGACTGTCATACGGAGCGAAGTAAGTCAGAAAGAGAAAAACAAATATCATATATTAACGCATATATGTGGCACCTAGAAAAATGGTACAGATGAACCGGTTTGCAGGGCAGAAATTGAGACAGAGATGTAGAGAACAAACCTATGGACACCAAGGGGGGAAAGCCGTGGAGGGGTGGGGACGGTGGTGTGATGAATTGGGAGATTGGGATTGACCTGTATACAGTAATATGTATAAAATAGATAACTAATAAGAACCTGCTGTATTAAAAATATAAATAAAATAAAATTCAAAACTTCAAGAAAATAATAAATAAATAAAAATAAAAAGAAACACATAATTTGCCCCTCAAAACCAGCACTCTCCAAATCACCTAGTTTGGTTAACAAATCCACCAATAACTGTAACAGTAAAAAACATGAAATGATTTTCATTTTTTAAGAAAAGTTCAGTGAAAGCATGATGGTAGTAACTATATTAGTGGACAGGCAAAGATTCTAGTGATTGGGAATGATCTTCACCCTTTAGAAGAATGGGTTGGACACTTTCCGTGTGACATGATAACAGAATACAAAAAAAAAGTCCCTACTGAATATTTACAGTAGAGTTGTAGCAAATCAGCCAAATGTTTAGCTCCATCTCAGGTGTTTGTTCAAAATAGCATCAATTCTCATTTTTTTCAATGAGGTATAAAGATAGGCTAAGGAATTGTTAACAGGGTCCCTTGGCTGGAAGCACTCTCAGAGCATGAAGGTCCTCGAGGCAGAGATCTGAAGGTCGAACGGGGAATGGAGGGTGCACACCCCACCCAGCAGCCAGGAACCTATTATCCACCATGGGTTTCGGTTAAGTGAAGGAAAACGCCCTCCAGTAATGAGAGGTCTGCAGCCAGGTGCAATCAAAACCCAATTGCATCCTGCAAGCCAAAGAGTTTGTTTCATGTGAGTTTTTTAACTCCAGACACTAGAAATCTTTCAAATGACCTGCTGCAGTAGTTTTCAGTCTTCAAGTTCTCCTTTGCATTATTTGACCGATGTCAAAAAAACGATCGAAGAAATACATCTCAATGCAGAGCTGCATTTTTTTTTTTTTTTCGGTTTGCCTAACATGCCCCTCCATTTTGCTACACTTCCTAAAAATTAAGCAAGGGCACTTCTGCAGTGTCATGGTTGTTGGCAGTGAGACAGGTTCCTCAATACCATATTTACACCTGGGTAATTCTCCGCAGTCCTAATTGGTCTGAGAGCCGATGCTGACTTGAAGGTCTGTGATCAGTGACGAATAATCAAATGATTCCCGAATCGCTAAGGTCACAGAGTCCAGAAATGACAGAGCTCTTTCCTGCACATCACTTCTTCCTGTTGGGTTTTCAAAAGAGGCTTCACCTAAATGATGATTAGAGAAACAATTCCAACTACTCTCCTCTAAAGTGTGGTGAATACAACTTTGAGTTCAGCTACATCATCACTTTCCACAAAGTGACACCTGGACAGATGCTGTTTAACTTTGCTGTGTAAGCTGATGCCAAGTCGTCTGAGGTTGTTAGAGGAATCCTTTCCACGTTGAAGGCTACACTTCATGGTTCTGCAGCTGAGAGGAAAGTGGGGCTGAAAACAGCCCATGCTCTGCTTGCAGAACCTCTGCCCTTGTGCATGGTCACCTCCACCCAGAGGAAGGCATGTCTTTTTCCTCCCAGCAAAGCCCCCTGTGCTGACCAAGATTTACACTTTCAGGGCTGTGACCACACAGAAGAGGCCCCTTTCTCTAATTCATACACATGTGCCTAAAAGCCAGGCGTGGCACTCCTCATGTTGGTTAGTGTGACCTGATGAAAAGAACACCCACTTGAGAGTCTTTGAAACCTTCAGCTAAATCTCGTGAACCACTTACCGTCATCTGATCTTGGGAAACTTAAGTACAGCTCTGAGCTATAGTTTCCTCATTTTTAAAATGGGGATAATATTGTAAAACTTGCAAGACTGACATGAAGACTAAGTTAAATAACATGAAAGTACATAATAGATGTTCAGGAAATTTAACTTTCCCTTTCTTTTCACCATCTTTCTGGTTTGTATTGCAGTAATGAACATTGGTATAGACAGTTTACCATTTGCTGACTTTTTTTTTTCATTCTACCTTAGATCTTTTTAAAAACATTTTATTGAAGTATAGTTGATTTACAATGTTGTGTTACTTTCAGGTATACAACACAGTGATTCAGTTATATATTATATATATTCTCTTTCAGATTCTTTTCCCTTATAGGTTACTATAAAATATTGATTATAGTTTCCTGTGCTATACAGTAGGTCTTTGCTGGTTATCTGTTTTATATATAATAGTGCGTATATGTTAATCCCACCCTCCTAATATATCCTCCCCCCCACTTTCCCCTTTGGTAACCATAAATTTGTTTTCTATGTCTGTGGTCTATTTCTGTTTTGTAGATAAATTCATTTGTAACTCATTTTTTATACATTCTATATATAAGTGATATCATACAATATCTTTCTTTCTCTGAGGCCACCATCACCCTGATACCAAAACCAGACAAAGGTACCACAAAAAAAGAAAATTACAGGCCAATATCACTGATGAACATAGACACAAAAAATCCTCAAAAAAATACTAGCAAACCAAATCCAGCAATACATTAAAAGGATCATACACCATGATCAAATGGGATTTATCCCAGGATGCAAAGATTTTTCAATATTTTCAACTCAATCAGTGTGATACACCACATTAACAAGTTGAATAATAAAAACCATATGATCATCTCAACAGAAGCAGAAAAATCTTTGGATAAAACTCAGCATGTATTTATGATAAAAAGTCTCTAGAAAGTGGGCATAGAGGGAAACTACCTTAACATAATAAAGGCCATATATAACAAACCCACACCTAACATCATACATAGAAAATTCAAAAGTTTCTGACTATTTATATATCTATCTCACTTAATGCTCCTGAAGTACATGGGAAAATAGAGACAAAGAGACACATGCTAATGGTTGACCTAGGATATGACCAAAGCTGGTCACAGGACTGTCCAACGGCTTCAGGCTGGGATTACTAAGATTGTGATACCTTACCAGAAGAAGATATAACAGGAGATATTCTGCTAATACAATCATAGCATGAACCTAGAAATAAAGCCACTCACCATTCACCAGAGATTTGCAGTTTGGAAGTTCTTCAGTCTCTATGGAGGGAGGATGAAACCAGATACGCCATGTTCTCCACCAAGTCTTCTGCCTTGTAAAGAAAAAGAAAAAATAATGCAACCATGGCCTCAGGGAATGACAGTAATATTGTTAGAGTGTCAGAGAATATAAAATTTGTTTCCAGGTCTTTTTATATTTAAAAATAATTATTGAACATCTATTGTATCTTCAATATAATTCTAACTTTCAGGATACAGCACAGAATACAGCAGACAAAATATCTGCTCCCAAGGACTTTACGTTCTAGTGGGAATAATCAACAATAGACAAAGTGACAAATAAATACATATCAGCAGGTAATACATTCTATTAATAAAAATAAAGCAGAGATGGAGGAATATAAGAGAATAGATCCTCTGTGAGGCAGGGGTATGGGCTGATATAGTTAAGGAGATCTCTGATAAATGAATATTGACATTATTTCCAAAAACAAAGTGTAGTGCTTTGTTCCCTTTTAAAGAAAAATAACAACAAAATAAAACAAACAAAAACAAAAAGCACGCTCAGAAGTTGAGACCCTGCCCTTACTTTCATAATTCCCATCTCCACTCATACTTTTCCCCTGTGAAATCTACAAGCACACAGCACTGAGGCTCTCAGAGAATGAGACTTCCTTCCCAACCTCCTCTTTATCTGAATTTTCCCTCTGGGCCAACAATTCCTATCCTCTGATATACCAAGAACAACAACACAGCTCTCTTTGAATGTGAAAATCTTCAGGAACATTACAAAATTTCTCTCACATTCAACTTACCAAGAACACACTGGCATACTTTTAAGCGCATCTTGAAACTTAAGCAGTAGCAATGCGTAAATGGTATTGCAATCAAGTCAGAAAAATCAATAGAAAAGGATTTAGGCACTTTAATTTGTTTTCCCACCCCAGAAGGACAGATTTGATGAAGCAGGACTCTCCATTAAGTTTTCTGAGTATGAAGCTAGATAATACAGCAGAGATTACTGACTCAATGCCCTCATTGTATAAGTGAGGATCTAGGGTCTGGGAAGTTTAGTGATAATAGTTGTTCATACTAATGGAGGCCTATGTGCCTGCAAGTGTACCAAGTGCTTTATTGCCTGTGTTAGTCAAAGTTCTCCAGAGAAATAAAAATAAAATCAATAGATCTCCCTCTCCCTCCCCCTCCCCCTCCCCCTCCCTCATCCCTGTCTCCACACACACATATATAGAGAGAGACACAGACACAGAGAGAGAGAGACACACACACGGAGAAAGAGAAGAGGCTTTAAGGAATTGACTCCTAAGGAACTGCCAAGACTTAAACCTATAGGGCAGGCTGGCAAACTGGAAATTCAGATAAGGGTTGGATACATGCACCCCAATGTTCACCACAGCTCTATTTACAATAGCCAGGACATGGAAGAAACCTAAGTGTCCACCGACAGATGAATGGATAAAGAAGACGTGGCACATATATACAATGGAATATTACTCAGCCATAAAAAGAAATGAAATGGAGTTATTTGCAGTGAGGTGGATGGACCTATAGACTGTCATACAGAGTGAAGTAAGTCAGAAAGAGAAAAACAAATATCATATATTAACACATATATGTGGAATCTAGAAAAATGGTACAGATGAACTAATTTGCAAAGCAAATTAGTTAGAGACACAGACATAGAGAACAAACATATGGATACCAAGGGGGGAAGCGGGGGTGGGATGGATAGGGAGATTAGGATTGACATATATACAGTACTATATATAAAATAGATAACTAATGAGAACCAACAGCACAGCACAAGGAAATCTACTCAATGCACTGTGATGACCTAAATGGGAAGGAAATCCAAGGAAGAGGGGATATATGTATCCACGTGGCTGATTCATTTTGCTGTACAGCAGAAACTAACACAACATTGTAAAGCAGCTATACTCCAATTTAAAAAAATTAAAAATAGAAAAAAAGAGTTGACGTTACAGTTTTGAGTCTGAAATCCACATGCTGGAAAAGAAAGCAGGTTTTCTATGTTGCGGTCTGAAGGAAGAATTGCTTTTTCTTCAGGAAATCTCAGACTTTGCTTTTGAGATCCTCACCTGATTAGATGAGGCCCACTCACACTATGGAGGGTAATTTGCTTTATTCAAAGTCTACACATATAAAAAGTACCTTCTCAGCCACATGGAGACTAGTATTTGACCAGATGACTGGGCACCATAGCCTAGTCAAATTGGCACATAATATTAACCATCATATTTCTTTTATCTTATTATGAAATTAACATTATTATTGCCTACATTTTATAAAGCAGAAAACTGAGGGCTCAGAGATCTCAGGGGACTTGTCTAGGTTACACCACTAGGAAGCATCCATATGGGACAGACTTGAACAGAACCCACCTTTTCAACCATCTGCTCTCTGGCTCTGGGTCTCTCCATTAGCATAGAGGTAGGTCCAGAATCCACATTTATTGATTCCTATGTCCATAAGACTGTTAAACCTCATCTGATTAGGACCATCAGGGACACTCCTTGTTAACTAACTGCAGCAAAGAGACCACATACGAAGAGGAACCATCGGGCATCTCATCAGCCAAAGGAATAGAGCTATTATAGGATTTGGGGAGAAGATGCAAGGCAGGTAAAAATGAAGCAATTTTGATAGGCTCAGGACCAAGCAGGACTACATATAAATGATTAACCTGAAGCCTGGGTTCCATAGTGGACTCAGGGTTCTATTTCCTTAGATACTACAATATTCATATAAATGTGGAAAGTTGTGTCTTAAAAAGCCCATCTGAAGCTCTGCAGCTGGGTTAGAAACCAGGCCACTTCTCTGTTTCAAAGTGACTCAGATCTTCCAGGAGAGAATGAGATATTCCATTCTTATGGACGATTTCTCATCATTCTGCTTTATTATTGATTAACAAAAAACAGTCTTCACAGGTCCACAATCCCAGGTGCTGAATAGACAAAGATGAGTAAGACATCCTAGAATTCTGGTAAGGAGAAAAGGCACATCCACCAAGTAATCACAATGCAGTGTGATGGGGGCAAGGACAGAGGGAGAGACAAGTAAGCTGGCCTCAGGAACCCAGAAATATTACAGCAAAGGTGGCTTCAGTAGAAACAGATGAATCAGAAGAACGAGTAGTTCACCAGGTGAGGAAATAAGAAAGACAGATTACGTCCAAACAACTACAAGGTAGTATGATAAGTAGTAGAATGGAGAACTAAATAAAGTGCTTAGAGCTAAACTAATTCTGCCTGACTGACTACTACCTCAAATTTATCGATATTATGCTCTTTGAGGCCCTGGGCCATTGCATATCCTGTTTCCTCTTCTGCAAAGTCGTCTCCATCCCTACCCCAGTCACTACCCTCCCATCACTGGCCTAGTGACCACAACTTACCCTTCCAGTCTCAGCTGAAATATGTCCTCTGGGAAGCCTTATTATTTTCACAACTAAAGATAGCAAAAATAACAATAATAATATAATAATAATGAAAGTTTACTGAGTAATTTCTATATGCCATGCATTTACAAACCACTCTACCGACATCATCTCATTTAATTATTGCAAGAACCCATGTGATAATGGTCATGCATTTTGTGGAGGCCACTCAAGATTAGTTAAGTAATTTGTTCTAGTTTAGTTCGCTCAAAAGTGACAAAACCAGGATTTGAATTCATTGAGTCTGATTCCAAAAACAACCTAGCATCTTAACCATGAAGGTTTTCTGCAGTATTTTCTGCCTTGTGCAAGCATAATCAACCATACCCTCCTTTGTGCCAACTCTGTATCTTTATGCATCTGTGTTATGGTACTATCCTCAGGCTATTAGTCATTTTTCACATGGCTCAAACCTCCACGACATCATGAGGTCTTAAGAGAGGTATTTAACTTGATATCAATCCCTAGTGCCTAGAACTGCTACCTACACACAGTAGAAATTCAGTAAATGTTTGAGAATGAATGAATGGATGGGACCCACTATGTGAAACTCCACATAGGTCACTGTCAGGTATGTTGTCTGAGAATGAACTATGAAGGGTCATGTCATACCCAGGCAACAGGCATTCATGGTGGCTAGGGGAGGAAATGGGCAGAAGAGTGGACAAAGTCCAGTGTAAAGGCCGCAGCATCACTACGCTGTTGAGAGATGGTCCGGACATCCATTGCCTATTCCTTACAAAAATCCCTGCAGGTAGGAGATGGTCAGGGCCATCTGAAAATGGTTGCCCCTTTCCTAACACCATCCTCAACACACACACACACACACACACACACAGAGCTTTTATGCCCACACAGGAATATTCTGGCATCTCTAGTTGTCTCCAGTCGGTTACCTCCCAAAAGCTAATAATCCTCACTCACACATCTGCATTTTTAACTCAAGTCCTTACAACCAGGCGTTCCAAGTTCCTGTAAAGGAAGCAAACAGAAACAAAGAAAAAGAGCCTTATTGCTCCTGCAGTGTTCTCTCTGGGGACCTTTCCGCTCTCGGTTATGGGTGCTCTGTCTTTCTGCTGCTCTTTTCCTGCTTTAATTTAGAGAACAGAGTTCTGATTGGATTAACTGCCAGGGCACTCTGGAAGAGCCCTTGCTCAGCAATATATGTCTGTCCCTTGCAGGGACACGGTATCCCCACATACCATGTCCTCTCCTGAGCTATCTATTGCTTCACATTTTATCCTCTGCACAAAAATTGGCCTTCAGTTCACATTCTGCAGCACCTGTTGCATTAATAACTAGGAAAGTCAGTTCAGCCAAGGGCCAGACATTCACCAAGCATTGTTCTCATGCAGTAAATAATCAGGTAGCAAGGAGTTATCTTTGCAGATTTCACTTTCTTGATATTATGTCCCAAATAGAATGTTTGTGAAAATACATTTCACCTGTACATGGTAATAGACTGACATTACTTCACTGAAATAATTAGACTGTATTTATTCTATAATATAAAAGTTAAAGTATATTTAATAAAACTAGCAGAATATGGCAATCTATTTGAAACATGGCATGGAATTCTGCCTTGTCTTTCAGTGACAAGACATTTTATAAGGACAAGAAGAAAAGTCTCTTCAAGTCCTGATTTGTTTTAATCTAGATAGTGTCATGTAATAAAAAAGAAATAGCTTTGAAATCAGATGCATCTGAGGTTAAACCCCAGGTCTGCCATTTAGCTCTGGTGTGACCTTTCAGCAAATGACTTCACCTCTCTGAGCTCAATTCCCACACTTGTAAAAAAGGATACTACTGACTATCTTACAGGATTGTGGAGGAATGATGGTAATACAGTATGCAAAGTACCTAACAGCGCTCCTAACACAAGGAAGGTGTTCAATAAATGGGAATCTCTTTGCATAGGAGGTAGCAAGTAGGAAAGATCCCAAGGACCAAGGCATTGTTGCTCTCTTCATTAGCCACTCCTCCTGCTGTCCTGCTTTCTACTCCTACCCTCTCCTCTCCCAACAATCCTGGTAGCATGAGGGGCTGGCTTAGCAGTAGAACCAATACCCCTTTCTTCTCCTATTGGCATACCAACATTTCATCTCACATACAGATTTTACCACAAATGAAGGTTCATTTTAGCATACACCTAGGTTTAGAATTTACTAACAATCTCTGGCCACCGAAGCAGCCAATAGACACCACAGCTATATTGCAACCCTTAAAAGAAGCTTTTTAATACACCTTCTTGAGAGTGTTCAGGAATGTAAGGAGACAACTTGAGTTATTTTTAATTCCTTTTGATGGCAAGGACTGTGTCCTTTGAAGGCCCACTTTGTTCCCAAATTAAACCATATGGGTTATGGTATTACAAGTTTTATGGCCCTCAACTTGACTATCAAATTTATAAGACCAGGGCTTTGTCTTTATCCTATTGCCATCCCTCAGCACCTAGCATAGCGTTGCATATGCTACAAACCCTTTAATAACACTTTCTTCTCCTGACTTGACTCACTTTGATATTGACCGTCAAACCAAACAGGACCTCAACTACAGCTTCCTCTAATCAATTTCCTATTCCCTTCTCAAAAAGATGATAGATGTATTCTTAAATAAATGAGGAGATTAAGAAGTGCTGCGCTAAATGAATCCTAGACTCTTGGCCCGGGAGTATGTCTCAGCGTCCTCAGAGAACTTACAGAAATGGCTGAATCACTCACTGTCAGTGCACTTGAGAAACCCCGCAGAGGAAATGAGCTCCTGGAAAACTGGACACAAGCAAGTGTCATTTGGAGTTATAAAAAGAGGAAGAATGTGTATTCATGAACTAGAGAGCACTGAGCTTGACATTTGTTCTGGGCAAAGTTCTAGAACAATTTTTTTTTAAAAAAACAATAGCTTCTGAGCACTTAGGAAAAGAAGTGGTAAACTAGCATGAGCTCACTAAGAATAGTCCTGTCACACTAACCTCATTTCCCAGTGACAGAGTTACTGCACTGGGAGATCAGAGAAATAGAGTAGAAATAGTGTAACTAGATTTCAGAAAAGCTTTTGACAAGTTCTCTCATGATACCCTTGAGGGCAAGATGGGGGAAAAGCAGCCTAAATGATATTACAATTGTACAGACTTATAGCCAACGGACAATTAGTACCCAAAAGGAAATAATGATTGATCATACATTCAACAAATTGTTCTAATTCAATTAACGATTTTTACCCAACCTCTTATGCTAGCCCTATGTCAAGGGAAAGTGATTCAAGTTTACAGAGAATGGAGGAAATCAGACTTGACAGCAGGAACCTTCAAATGCTCCACTTGTGCGATGTGATTTTCAAAAGTGTTCATGTAAACCTGAGATTATGTCAGACAAACAAAGTGTCTAAAATGAGTGAGGCAATGCCTCTGCTCTTCTCTATGTAGGCTGCATTCACTTTCTGCTCCATACACTAAGAGAAACTCTGGACTGTATCCTAAAAGGAGTGATCAGGATGATGAAAAGACATCAATAAAATCATATTGAGAAGACAGAATGAAATATTAAAAAGAGAAAACCCACAGTTACTTTAGTGCCTTCAAAGAAGTAGAAGTGGGACAGAGCAGGAATTCCAGATGAGCTCACAAAGGTGCTGAGTTTTCTATAAATGAATTTACTTAAGTGTGGACTGGAAAACAAATATCCAGTGAGTGGCTGGAACCCATATCTTGCAATCTTAAAGGTTTTTTTCTAAGTGTAGATTTTATACTCTCCCAAAGCAAAGATTCTACCAACCTCCTTGGTTATTTATCCCATGATGTAACTATAAGCTACTATATTTTTTCAACTTATTTTTAAATCATGAAACATATTGAAAATATTTTAAAGTACAGAGAAAACCGAACCAACATTCATATATCCACTACTCAAGTTTATCTAATTTGAACATTTTGCCATTTGCTTCAAATTACTTTTTACAAAATAAATCATTATAAATATAGTTGTGTTTTCCTCTTCCCCACCCAGAGAGAGCATTATCTTAAAGACAGTATGAGCTTGTGTACTCTGGCTACGTTACGTTTTATTTATATGCCATGTGTATATATAATAATAATAAATAAATTTGTATTTTTGTAAGGAAACAAATACGAAGGAGTCCAGTTTACTGGAAGAAAAGAGATAATGCTTAGTGTTGAATGATGGGTATGAGTTATCTAGGCTTTCTAGGAAGAGGTGGGTGTTCCAGGTAGAGGAAACAGCAGTCTCAATCTCACAGAAGCAAGAAAAGAGTTGGCAATTTCAAAAAACTGCAAATAAGTTTATATTGCTTTAGAGAAGAGGGAAGTTGGAAGCGTGAGAAGATGAAAACTTAGAAATCAACAAGGACCTGATTACAAAAGGCTTTATGCCAGAGAGGGACAGTTAAGAATTTTCATTATGAGAATAATATGATTTATATGCATGTTAGATAAACCTTGTCATGATGTGGTTAGAATGGGGTGGGGGGTGTAAAGACAGTGGGCTGGGAGTCAAGTTAGCAAGTATTGAAAAAGTCCAAGAAAGAGATGATGTATGGTGTTAGAGAATGTTCTAATTTTATTCTCTTATATGTAGCTGTTCAGTTTTCCCAGCACCATTTATTGAAGAGATTCTTTTATCCGTTGTATATTCTTTATTCCTCTGTCATAGATTAATTGACCATAGATGCATGAGTTTATTTCTGGGTTTTCTATTCTGTTCCATTGATCTATATGTCTGTTTTCATGTCAGTAACATACCGTTTTAATGTATAGCTTTGTAGTATAGTCTGAAGTCAAGAAGCCTGATTCCTCCAGCTCTGTTTTTCTTTCTCAACATTGCTTTGGCTATTTGGAAAAATGTCATTGGTGATTTGATAGGAATTGCATTGAATCTATAGACTGCCTTGGGTAGTCATTTTGACAATATTGATTCTTCTAATCCAAGAACACAGAGTATCTTTCCATCTAATTTGTGTCATCTTTGATTTCTCTCATCAGTGTCTTATAGTCTTTAGAGTACAGGTCTTTTGCCTCCTTAGGTAGGTTTATTCCTTATTATATTTGGTGCAATGGTAAATGGGATTGTCTCCTTAATTTCTCTTTTGGATCTTTCATTGTTAGTGTATAAAACTGCATAGCAAAGGAAACCATAAACAAAACAAAAAGACAAATTACAGAATGGTAGAAAATATTTGCAAACAATGCAACCGATAGGGAATAATCTCCAAAATATAAAAACAGCTCACACAGCTCAATATCAAAAAAACAAACAAACAATCAAAAAATGGGCAGAAGATCTAAATAGGCATTCCTCCAAAGAAGACACACAGATGGCCGAAAGACACATGAAAATATGCTCAATATTACTAATTATTAGAGAAATGCAAATCAAAACTACCTCACACTGGTCAGAATGGCCATCATCAAAAAGTCTATAAATAATAAATGCTGGAGAAGGTGTGGAGAAAAAAGGAAGCCTCCTACACTGTTGGTGGGAGTGTAAAATGGTACAACCATCATGGAGAACAGTATGGAGGTTCCTTAAAAAACTAAAAATAAAGCTACAATATGATCCTGCAATCCCACTCCTGGGCATATATCCAGAGAAAACCATAATTCAAAAAGATACATGCACCTTGGAATCCCCCGCCTGTCCAGTGGTTAGTGCTACACACTTTCACTGCTGAGGACCAGGTTAAATCTCTGGTCAGGGAACTAAGATCCCACAAGCTGTGTGGTGTGGCAAAAAGGAAAAAAAAAAAGATACGTGCACCCCAATGTTCATAGCAGCACTACCTACGATAGCCAGGACATGGAAGCAACTTAGGTGTCCATAGACAGATGAATGGATAAAGAAGATGTGGTATATATATGCAATGGAATATTACTCAGCCATAAAAAAGAGTGAAACAATGCCATTTGCAGCAACATTGATGGACCTAGATATTACCATGCTAAGTGCAGTAAGCCAGACAAAGACAAATATCATATGATATCACTCATATGTGGAATCCAAAAAAATGATACAAATGAACTTATTTACAAAACAGAAATAGACTTACAGACATAGAAAACAAACTTACGGTTACCAAAGAGGAAGGGGGAGAGGTATAAATTAGGAGTTTGGGATTAAAATATACACACTATTATATATAAAATAGATAACCAATGAGGACGTACTGTATAGCACAGGGAACTATACTCAATATCTTGTAATAACCTACAATGGAAAAGAATGTAAAAAAAGAACATATATAATATAAGAACATGTATAATTGACTCACTTTGCTGTACATCTGAAACTATCACAACATTGTAAATCAAGTATATTTCAATAAAATGTTTTTAAAAGGGATGATGGAGGGAGTTTAAAATAAATCAGGATGAGGTGAACAGATTAAGAATAGCTTTAACACTGTTGTGTGTACAAGGGTGTATTTTTAAGAATGCTGAGAGATATTTAAAGAATTTAGTAACCCACTAGATTTGTAATGATGTTTCAGGGAATGATTTGTAACATGACATAATCTGAATCACTATAATAGTATACTGAATTATTAATAACATTATTAAGTAAGAAAAAATAATATATTAGCATAATGTTTATGAAAATTGTGAAAAACTCTCATATTACCATTGTACAATGAACAACTTTTGAGTTTTGTTTAAGATGCCCATTTAATTTCCAAATAATTCTTTATAGAATGATTCAGAAGTAGTTGTATACAGTTGGTTCTCATACACAAAGATAAGTATATATTGTTATCAAAAAATAAATTCTATCATCCTACTTATAATGTAGAACTATAATTAAAACATCACTTAATTAGTTCAGCTCTTGTTTAGTTTATTTCATTTCTTCCATTTGCCTTCATTCCCATGGAGAAGAGGGTATGGGGCAAGAAGATAGTGAATTCTACTCTTATGCCATAGGGATAAGAATGGAAACTTGAATGCTCCATTATCTCCCAGAAATAGTCAGAACAGTACTCCAAAATATTGGGTACTAGGACACAGATGTTCTCACATTCACAAACCAAACTAGATTTCCAGGAAGACCCATTTGGACAATTCTGCCTATTTTGCTTTCAGTAGAAATGGGTTGTTGTTGTTAATGATGTTGTTTTGCATTGTGCAACTCTAAAGTAATTAGTTATTTGTCTTCTACCTTTAAACCATTTAAGTGTGTGCTGGAGAGAGAAAGTATATGTAAGTAATATTTGTTTAAAATGGAAGCTGTTTCTTTCTTTTTTTTCTGTTTTTTTTTTTTTTTTTGGTACAGTTTAGAGACAAAGAGAACAATGGGAGATCTTAGATGACAATAATCAAGAGGTATCAATTGTGTAAATCAATTATGCTTTCAGCCTGATGGTAAAGAAAGCATCTTTTCCTTATAAAGTTGTTACTGCCTCTGAGGCAGTGCTTATTAAAGCCGAGCATATATCAGAACCACACAGAGGACTTATTATAAAACAGACAGAAGACCCATCCCTAGAGTTTTTGATTTAGTAGTCCTGGGATGGGGCCTCAGAATGCATTGCTAACAAGTTCCCAGGTGATGATGAGGCTTTACCCAAGGACCACACTTTGGGAAGTGCTGCTCTAGGGAGATTTCTCTGACCCCTGAGACTGGGTACCTTGGTCCTCTATGAGCCTCCCTCCCCCATCTGTTTATCCCTCTTCTAGGATCATCACTCTGGAGTCTGATGGCTGATAACACATCTAGCTCCTTTATCAGAACTTTATGCTCCTTTATGCTACCTAAAACAAGTGCATGTCTAGTTTAGACACGTACTCCACAGCCACTGGAGACAGCACAGGGCCTGCATGGCAGCGTAGTAGATGGTTAATAATTAGGTGTTGAATGATACTTGATTGATCATCAGATAAATGAAAATGTAAGTTTTGAGGAAGAAACAGAATGTGTGTGTGTATGTGTGTGTGTGTATTTGTGATCTGAAGAACTCAGAACAGTGATAAGGAAAGCACTGAGTATTCAGGGAAGAAAAGAGTATTAAAGAGGCAAGGGCTTCCCTGGTGGTGCAGTGGTTGAGAGTCCACCGGCCGACGCAGGGGACACCAGGGTTCGTGACCTGGTCCGGGAAGATCCCACAAAAAAAAAAAAAAAAAGAGGCAAGATATATCTAACTAAAGGAAAAATAAGAAATTAGATTTTGAAATTCACTTTAGCTACCATAGTGTGTGATGGGAATAAAATAATTTAGAAATATCACAGTAATATAAGTGTACAAATGGTTTGAACATTTTCAGATATACTCTTTGGCCCACAAAGCTCCATCCTGTGTAGCTAGTAAAACTGAGAATCACCCCAATTTACCTGCAGTATAGCCAAGGGCACACCAGAGATTAAGAGATCACCAACATCTTAAACAGAAAAAGAATTATAAGAAAAAAATGGAAGAGACCTAGTAGGTCATTCAGTTCTAGTCTCTGGAGTACTGCAAGATTAAATAAAGTAACATAGGAAAAAATTATGGAAATATACTCAAGAAAACTTAAGACTCTCTGATCCTCTAATTTTTAGTGCCTCACGAAATTCAAGGATTTATTGTCAACTCATTGCTTAAACCCCTATTCATCAAAAGAAATATATTCCCTATGGTCTGCATTAGAAATAGAAATAAGAAAGGCAGTGTAAAAAGTTGATTTTTGCGGTAGTAAATGACTTGCTTTTTCCTGTGTTCATGAATTTCTGGTTTCTAACTGTACTTATCCAAAATATTAAAATGACCTTCAGGCCAACCCCTTTACTTAAGAGTAAAAGGGGAAGGGAAAAATTTCTAGAAGTTGACCATTACAGAAATTACTTTCAAGGCATTTTTCTTTGATAGCTGCTGTTTCACTCATATAATCATCCTTTTCTGTTGACAAGTTTCCAAGATTTTAATCTTGGATTGGAAATGTTACCCTTTCAGAAAGGACTTATATTGTCAGAAGCAGTGCTGTCGTGGAATACAGAATCATATATGAGAGCACTTGTTGTATTGAAAAATACACCACTGCTAGGAAAGGCATTTAAATGTTTAATCTGCTTGCTCATAAATCGCTTTCAATGTGCTCAAGTTCTTAAACAACATATTTAAACCTTTCTTATTTCTTTTATTATAGCTGTGTCATTTGCATTGCTGAACATGGGGTTATGTTGGCAATTCCAGATAAACCATCGCTTGGAGGGTTTATAACTGCAATTAAGTTTCACCCTGGCTTGGAATTCAAAGAGAAAATTTTTGTGAGCATTTTTTTAAATTTAAAATATATCTGATATTTTTAAGAAACGGTCAGATTGACAATTCGGGTTTACAAAGGGAAGCAAGTGGCCTAAAGCACACAAAACTAACAAGGGCATTGGGAGACCTGGGCATGTTTACGTAAATTCACAGATTTGCTTGGTTGTTTTAGAAAAACATATTCATGGCATTTTTTTAAATTCTATTAACTTTATTTGGAGATTGTTGCTGCTCTTTATTTTAAATTAAAAAGTTATTTTTAATTGTATGGACAGCTGTTCTACTCCCTCTCAGTCAAAATATTTAAAATTCATCTAGATATCTATTTAACCTTGGGCACACACATGCTCAGTGCTTTCATTCTTGCTGTCTTCTTATACAAAGCTAATACCAGTATCCCATCTTCTACCTACCACCTGGAGTTGTTCTAGGGATGAAATAAGACTCAATTAGCTCAGATTTTTTTTAAAAAATAAAAGAGAAAGAGAGAACTTAGTGTACGTGGACAGGAAGCCTTTGATTTGAGGATGAAACTGACTTAGAAATATAAAGCAAAGAAGCATTTCTGAGAAGGAGAATTTGAAGGAGATTTGGTATAACAAAAAAGAAATTACAGGATCAAGTTCAAAAGAGCGAAGAGGTCTGAGGACAAAGAAACCTTTCTCTTGCTCACATTGAGAAGTTCACAAATCATAAGCATAATTTTGATACATGATACGTTTGCAAAAATCTCTGTCTCTTTACTCTGTCTTATAAAATGCCAAAGACAAATTCTCCTACCTGTGAGAATAAAAAGTACAATAGAGAGCAAGGTAAAAATTCCATCCTGCCACACTAAGAAGTCAAGGAAAAAGCAGTCTGAAAAGGAACAAGGGGCTTCTGTATCTAGCAGATTCTCAGACAAGATACCCTGAGGAACTCTTCTACTGAAAACAAAATTAAATAATATGTTATCAATGAGCTGGTAAACGATTAAGAAATTCTCAGGGGCCAACGAATAAGTGAAAGAGGAAATCCAGGTTAGGAGAGCACTGAAGCCATCTTTCACTCTGAGGGTAAGAGAAAGGGTATAAGGGTAGGCGTTGTGTTATTATTCTTTATATTCTACACTTATTTTATAAATATGCATTCATGTTTACTCTGATGGATATTTTCAATGTGTCACCTCAGTTACCCCAAGTTTATGTTTCTCTGCTGTGTTCTGTGCCCCGAGGAAGTTGGTCTTTGGGGACTGCAACAAAACAATGCCATCCCTCTAGCTGCCAGTTGAGTTTGGCCATGACCACAGATAGCAGATGAGGGGAGGGGAGTAAGGTTGGAGTATGTACTCCCCTGGGTCTTTCCCTGCCAGGTAGCCAACGTTGGCTGTAATTTTTGCCAAAGACCATAACTCACATCAGCTACTCAACTTCTAAAAGAGCTCCCTGTTGCCCCTTCAGGCCTGGGTGTGGCAGCGGGGTAATAGTTCAAGGATGTTGTGGCCCCCATGAGCTTCACAATCCTCTGTTGTTTTCTCTTAACCCTGCTCACACCTTTGTAGTCTCTCACTAACCATCATTAGTTACCCTACTTGAGAGAGCAGGCCCCTTGCAGGTCCCTGAACAATGTGGCTATACAATATTTAGGTGAGAAATTATTTTTAGAAAGATAAAGAAGAGTGGTTAAAAGTGCCAAATACTACAGAGATTGTATAAGTTTGGGGCTAAGAAGGAAAGAAGGGACATGGCAATAAACAGGCAACCAGTGACCCTGATTAGTAGGGAAAGTTTTGCAAAGCAGTAGGGTTGGAAGCCACATCTAGAGGACTGGCTGGGAGGTGAGACAGTGGTGTCAATTACAGGAGATTTTTCTTTGGAGAAGTTTGGCATTAAAAGGAAGATAAAAGATTTTCTACTGCTTTGAGGTGGTGAAGCCAACACACACACACACACACACACACACACACACATATTTTCAGTTTAGGAATTGACAGAGAGAGAGAAAGAGATCAAGCCAGAGATGAGATTGCAAATTGAAGTGTCAAAAAGAATAACTGGTAGATGGGGTCCAAAAGGTAGCAGGAAGAGATAGAATCAAGATAATGAAGTAAGAACCTTTCTCCTCTGAAAAGAAGTAGAAAAAGAACAAGGATAAAAGAAGACAGAAACAAATCTGGACTTGAGAGGGACGGAAGTTTCAAGCATTTATCCTTGCCTGTTGCTCTTCCCTTCTGAAGCAGGAGCAACGAGGTTTCCTTTGGAGGCAGGGAGGGGTGAGGGGTGAGGCTGGAGGCTAGATAAAACTGGTAAATTTGGGAATAAAACTGTGGGCCTTGGAAGAGGTTGTTTTACTGTAAACAAATCTTTTTTGATTCACTGTAGCCAGCCCACCTTCGGTGGGGAGAGTTGGGGACGGCTACTAGAGTGTCCAACAGACATGTTTCCTTAGCTTTCTGGGAGGGGACTTATATGAATTTCTGTCCGCTTCTTTTGCTGTGCAGCTCTAACGGTGACCCAGGCTCATGTAAATCTGACACAGGGATTACAAATATTCCTCAGGCATCCCAACAAAAGAAATGCAGCAGGAGCAAAAGCGAGGGAACAAATGAAAGCAACGGGAGGGGAGAAAACCTAGCAACCAGCAAATAACATCATCCAAATTCATCCTATGCAGTCACTGGTGGTTTAATAGGGAAGCAAAGAAAAGTAGGTTTGATGAGGCTTTGTGTCTTAATAAAACGTCTTTGAGGACTGAGGAAACAATGTGCACGGGGTGTTTTGTGTTCCTTCGTCATCAAAGGAGCGGGATTAATGGAAGCGACTCTTCTTTCTTGTATATGGCAATGTATTTATCACTCTTTGCTTATATTCTGAGACCCGATGAGAACAGCTCCATCCCGTTGCCCTGCCAACCCTTCTCAAGTAAGAGGAGAGTTCAGACACCACTTTGTGTTTCATTGTGATACTCCTCCTATTGAAGCAGACCCAAATAGAAAAGGTACCCACTAATGGCAGTAAATGTCAACGCTGTGAACAACTTGTAGAAATGAGAAACAGCCTGTGATAATCAAGCTATCTAAATGCAAGTGATATAAGCTTCAGAAGTTGTGGTCATTAATTTTTATAAGTAAAATCTCATTTTTAACGTGCCCATGGTATGCCAAATGCAGTGCATGGAAGCTCTATCACTGAAGTGGGAAAAGGCAGGGAGTGCGCAAAGCTTCAGGCCTCCATTGGCTCTGCCTGTCTCCACCCACCTAGGGCAGTTGGGCTTTTACGTGTTACGAACAGAGTCTTCAGGTAAGAATGCATTGGGGCAAAGGATTTTACAGCTGAAAATCTTGAAGATCACTGCACCAAAGGAACACACAATTTAAAGGAATCCTTTGGCAAATCCTTCCCTAAACCAAAGCATTGTTTCCATTTCTTGTGCAAACATTTATTCAGTATCTTTCCTGCATACGACCCTGTTCTTTTCACTGTGATGAGCGTAAAGAAGTTAAAAATACAGGAGAGAAGAAGGAGAGAAAACAGAGATAGAGTGTGGTTCTTGAGAAGGATGAGTGTCGAGCACAGGAAAAGGGACTAGCCTCAGCTGCACGAGTAAAGCCTTGTCCACCACAACGAAAGAAAAGACACAAATGGGTTTTTTGAGGGGTGGGGTGGTGAATAGAGAGGGGAAAAACTCAGAATATGAGAAAATTCCTGCCTGGTGGCTGTGATCTGCTTTATAAATAGTTCTGCTGCATTTATCCCACATTCATCAATTACCTACC
Source organism: Neophocaena asiaeorientalis asiaeorientalis (assembly GCF_003031525.2). Lineage (NCBI taxonomy): Eukaryota > Metazoa > Chordata > Mammalia > Artiodactyla > Phocoenidae > Neophocaena > Neophocaena asiaeorientalis. Next base: position 70,575 of record NW_020172145.1, read on the forward strand.
ATGTGCCCGACATTATGCTAAGTGATGACAGACATAGATGCGTAGACATGGGCCTGTCCCTTGGGAGCTTGCAATCCAGCTGAAGCAGTGAGACTACTGAAGCAGTAGATTTATGGCTACAATTAAGACAGCATGTGAGAAAACCCATAATACATGGGATAGAAAACAGATACTCTGTGGATACAGAAGAGAGAACTTTTGACCTAGCTGACTGGAGAAAATCAAGACAGAGATGAGATCTGCTCTAAGCTTTTGAGGATGATTAGGTTTTCAACAGATGGAGGTGGTGGGAGCTGACTGACACAGGAGCATTCTGTTTAATAACATGGTGATGACCTCTGTATATCACACACCATCATAGCTTGTGCTTCTTAAAATAAGGTACAGGTGTCTTTCAAATATGTTATCTCATTTAATCTTCACAACCATCTTGCAAGCCATCATTTAACAGGTGGGAAAATATCTCTAGGAAGGAATTTGTCAGGAGTTGACTAAGTCAGGATTTGAATCTAGGTCTGAGTCCAAAGTCCATGTTCTATCCTCAGCACCAGACCGCCTCTTCATTGATCCCTTTCCACCATGTTTTTCCTGCCCTGCTGTCCCTGAACCTGTCACCTCACCTGCACACGATCAGCAATCACAACTTCTTTTAAAAAATAATTACATACTAAGAGACTTTACCATGACAGCAAATGTATACTGAAGGAACATATACTCTCTTTTAAACTTTGACAGGTTTCCATTTATCATAACCGATTCAACTGAAAAGGTCACTCTAGAGCCTCATTCCCACCACGGCTATGACGTGGCTTCAAGAACCTTCAGGGAATCCATGTCTTACTCATGTGAGGCTCTTCAGCACTTAACCCAGCGCCTAACGCAAAGGAAAGATCTAATGAGTGCTAATTGAGATGAGATGAATGAATGGTGAAATATTCCCTTTGCTCTCAATGAATGAGCTGACAAAATTAAGTGGAAGAAACTGTCCTATCTGGCACTCTCCAGGTGTTAAACCCAATCAACCAACAATGTGATTCCAGGATATGGATGGTGTTTGTTTCTCTACATATTGACTTGTTTGTATGTCAAGACCCACCTTTTCCATTCCCATTCAACTGGTATTTATTTAATTCTAATGACCACCTGTGAGATAAGATGCATTATCCTCATTTTGCAGCTGAAGAAACAACAGAGGCTCAGAAATAGTTTCGTGATCTCCATCAATTTACTCAGCAAATAAGTGCTGGAGACTAGATTTCACCGCAGAATGTTTGATTCCAAGTCCGCAAAGGAGAATTTATAAAGAGGTCTTAGAAGAAAGCTATTCCAAGAAGAACTAACTGATCTGTTCTTCCCAAGAGAAGGTTCTACATCCACCGGATCAGCAGAGAAAGCCGCTTTGCACTTGGGTTTGCCCAAGAGACATAAAGAGAAGACTGTCACAAAGACAATCCCTGCAAATGAAATTAGAAGATCCAGAAAACTGGAGAAAATAAAATACCGAGATTTAATTTTCTACAATTACATCTATCATTAATCTTTTAAATGGATTTTATAAGAACTTTATTACACATAACTCTAGTCCTAAAATCTCAGATTTACAGAAGCTAAAATTTCCATAAAATATGAAATGTGAATAATTTAGATTACATCCTACTGTACAATAAATACACATCCCAGACAGGAAGAGATCTATAACCTCATTTTTCTCCTGACATCGCTGAGCAGCTTTTCATGGCAAAAAGTTTGCTGACTCCAGCAATTCCGTCAGAATCATAACAAAGCAAAGGGTAGTTCTCTTTGGCTAAAATGCCTTTCTGACCAAAAACAGCTTAGAGAGGAGGCTCTAGGGTCAGGCTGCCTGGGTTTTAAATTCCACATCTGTCACGTACAATCTGTGTGACCCTGGACAATTTAGGAAGCCTCTCTGTGTCTGTTTCCTCCTGTATAAATTGAGCTAGAATTGCTATGAGGCTCAAAGGAAAATAACATATATAAACTAATTAGCTTATTTCTAGGCACACAGCAGGCACCTAATAAATATATTACATATATTAGCTCATCTTCATTTCTCCCAAGGACTGGGTCAAATTCTTTAGCTGTCCTTTCATTCAGCTGAGCCAATGGCAGATGAGGCTTCCTTTGAAGCAACGGCTCCACAGAGATTAGCCTTAGAATCAGAGGCAGGAATTCAGAGGACCCTGCAAATCCTAATATATATTTTTTAGTTCTCTGAACAAAAGCGAGCCCACAGCAAAGTTGCAAAGAAAAAAAAAAAACATAAAAGCCACACAGCTGTTTTTAAAGTTATTGGGTACCCACCACAGGCTCTTTGCCATATTAATATTGGGTGTTAGGAGCCAGAATACCAACACAGGTGGGTCTCATGACACAATTTAGTTATTTGCACTCCATCATGACACTGTGTAAAATCTACTTCACCCTTCTACTGTGCCCCTGTCCTGCTTTCGTTGTCCCTGCATGTCCCCCGAGAGCCCACTTCTTCACAGTCTCACGAGTAAGCTGAGACTGTCCTCTGGCACGACCTGGACTGGATTTGCCTCCTTTACAACCCATCTAAACTAATCTGCCCAGCATTCTATTCTTCCTTCCACATTCTTTCTTGAGGAAAGAACAAATTCATTTTCACTAGGGCATTAACAGACATTAACAACCTAATTTTAACTCTCCTAGAATAGCAAATAATAGCTAACATATCCTTGTACTTAAAATGTGCATCTTTTCAATGCTTATTCTGTGTGATCTCAGTTCTCACCAAACCATTTTACAGATGATGAAACTAAGGTTACTTAACTTACTGAAAGTCACAAAGTTCCCAATTGGCAGTTCAGAAGTTGTCCAGGACTGCCTGACTCCAAAAAACCAAACTTAAAGAGCATTTCATGTTTAATTGTTGAGGTGCCAGTCAAAAATTGGAGAGGGGCCAGTGTTCTTTACGAGGTGGGGAAGGGAGGAGGGATGATTTCTTAGCCCATGTTTACAGCCCACACAGTCAGCATTTTGGGAAATTTTCAAGTTAAGGTTTTATCGTGACTAATATTCAAGTTTTCGTTTGGTTCCTTTCCATTCTCAAATATTAACTCAAGCATTAAACTCCCAAAATATGCATTTTTAATGACGAGGCCACTCTTGCAGACTGGGAGAAGACTCTATACCACCAAGAACCTCTGACAATTCCAGATGCCTAGGTCATTGTTTCAAGAGGACCATGTGTCCCTGGAATGATGGGAGGATGCCGGAAGAAGGTTGAATGATGAGATCATACAAAGTCAGATTTGTTATCGTTTTGTTCTAGCAGACGGATGCGTTGCCTATATCAAGGAATACGAAGATGAGGCAATCTCTTTAAAAAATACACAGAAAGGGGTTAGAACCTTAAATCTGCAGTGCAAATTGTGCCACTCACCAAAGAACACGATAATGATGACGTTTGCAGGATTATGTTGTGAACAAGACATAATGTGGGGCTTTTTCAGGCAATGTAACAGATTCCGTTGATAATCCTTAGTGGTTTATTGCACAAGGTATGGTACCTAGTTGGGAGAAACCTACAAGGATATTTTAATAGGGATAGATTTCATATTATAAATTTGGATTCAAGGTCATGGAACAAAAGCAACCCTGAATTGGTAAAATGTAAGAATCATCTCTTCACTCTACAATCATCGGCACTATGAATTCAGTCCTCATTTCTTCATCTGTCCCCATCTCACAGGGTGACTGAGAGAATCAAAGGGGATAATGTATCTGAGAGTGCTCTGTAGGCTCTGAAACACCACACTAATGTGGGATTGTTGTCATCATTATTACAGTAGATATTCAAGACTCCTTCTAGCGAATGACCTTCAGAAGTCAGAGAATAGTGCCTGGGGGTGGGGGGAAATACAGAGTTTTTATTAATTCATGTAGGCTTTGTGCCAATTGAATTCTAACTCTAGAACTATTTCCTGTAATTATGATTTAGTGGTGCCAGAAACAAATATAGCTATCAAGTTCAACCACTTGCACGGAGAACAAATTAGTTCATAAAACGTAGTGGATTTTATCTCCAAATTGAAAATTTGGCCAAAGTCAGTAACAGACACTAAGTTGTTTGATTTTGTCCTTAGTAGGGTAAGTTTGGCTAGCTGGAATTTTTAGGAAAAAAGTAGCCATTAAGAGTAAGGTAATGTAATTAGAAGAAAAAATATGTAGGGTTCAGACAAGAGTCCATTTATGATATCAGCATTTTGATCCATTTTTTAAAGACTGTAGTTCTATTTGGTCATTGATATCAGTTATTCCGATAACTTTAGTAGCAAAAGTATTACCATGCCTTACATCCATGCATTTTATTCTTCAGCTCAGGGCAGGGACCCAGTAGTCTCCACTGTTAATAAGAATTTCAAGCGCTTTTGACACAGGAGGTCCTCAGAATCACTGTTGGAGATCAGACATATGCAAACTCAAACTAGGCTTCTGTCTAGACCAGGGCAAGGTAGGCAACAGAAATGAGTAAAGCAAGCTCTTTGGGGACCATAGTGAAGAGAGGAAGCCTTGCCTTTCCTGCCAGGTGCAGCAGTTACTTAGCATAAGTCACTTTTGCCTCAAAGAAATAAATATGCAGTTTCCAGGTGTTTCAGTATTTTAAGAGGTGTCAAAGCCTGTATTTTTGTGTGTGTAAAATACTCTGATTTTTAAAATGTCAGTTCAACATTTAAAATACTCTGTGAGGACTTCCCTGGTGGTGCAGTGGTTAAGAATCCGCCTGCCAATGCAGGGGACACAGGTTGGAGCCCTGGTCCAGGAAGATCCCACATGCCGCGGAGCAACTAAGCCCGTGGGCCACAACTACTGAACCTGCGCTCTAGAGTCTGCAAGCCACCACTACTGAGCCCGTGTGCCACAACTACTGAAGCCCGCATGCTTAGAGCCTGTGCTCCTCAACAAGATAAGCCACCAAAATGAGAAGCCAGCACACTGCAACGAAGAGTAGCCTCCGCTCACTGCAACTAGAGAAAGCCCGTGCGCAGCAACGAAGACCCAATGCAGCCAAAATTAAATAATAAAATAAATTAATAATAATAAAATAAAATACTATGTGGATGAAACAACACATTGGCAGGCTACACTTAACCAGTGAGAGGCTACTCTGGTACCTCTATTCTAGACCAGAATTGCTTACAGGTTATAGAGTATGGGTCTTTGCCATGAATGAATGAATGAATGAATGACCTGCCAACCCTTCAGGACTGCTACCCTTACCTTGCTTCTGAAGCAAAGAGCTATCCTGACTCTTGAAGTAATTAAAAGTTACCCTCCCATTGTTTTCAGTGGCTGGAACTGTCCCATAAAACAGCCTCACACTTGTTCATTGTGGGCACGTCCTCCGCCCAACAGTAACATTTTATTTTGTTTCTGGGCCGCTGTCTACCTATCTTTCACAGTGCAGCTCATTGCATTCTTAAATGATGTTTTTTCCAGGAGCTAATTGAGCTTTATCTATGTGAGTGAGCTAGAATCTGTCACTGACAGCCTGCAGAAGGCCATTTCTTCAACTTCTTGAAAGAACTAAAGAGTCAGACATGACAAACTGCAGCTCAGAATACCTGGCAGCAAGCCCATTCGTGCCGCTGTTCCAAGATGCAGTAATAAATTACTTAGAGAACACAGACCCACTTTATTTCCGTCATGAAACTCGCCACCCTAAAACCAAAAGAAGAGATTTGATTTTTTTTTTTTCTATCATAGTTTGTCAGGGCCTTTTGGAAACAGAATGCATTATTTATATTTTACAAAACATAATTGCTGGCAAAACCACTCTAGACTATGAAAACAGCTTTCTTTTGTTTCTTGTATGGTTTCTTGAGAAACAAACCTTAGGCTTTCTTTATACTCCTTATACTCTGCCAAGAAGCAACTGTTAACACAGGTAGCAACTGTAGCAAATAAAAAATCAACCTGTGCATTTCTTTCCAGTCCGGTTTTATAAACTGGATCCTACTGTCTCTGCTTTCCTTGCAGCCTACAAGACAATTAACTTTTTCCTAAGGGGTGGAGCAAAAGAACATTATCAACCACTGATTTAAAGGATTAAGACTAAGCTGTTAAAAGGTGTCTGCCAGTATCTTGGGGATTTTCTCTATTTAGTTTGGACCAAATCCTTCCATAGGCAAAGCAGGCCAGATAGGATTCTCGATTTTAAATTGATGAGTTCCTCTCTAAATAATTTTCTGAATTGACTGCTTTTGCTGTCCTCATCCCAGTTCTAATGTTTATTTCTGATCATCTAGCACGTTACTACCGTGCAGATTTTGGTGTTTATCTTTGTGCGGTCCTAGCTGATAACAGCCTTGCCATCACTGAAGCCCTGTGGCCAGGGAAAGGGAATTCTCTGATTGGCCAGCCTGGGTGGAGGAGATTCTTGAAGGACAGCGTGAAATGGGGAAGGACTGATGCCCCAGATGAGAAGCAGCTTGCTACTGACAGTTGATAGGGGATACAATGCAAACCATGAACAGTAATCAGCTTAAGCTCACTAAAATTCAGTTTGGGATCCAAAATGTGAAAGTGATTTTCAGACACTCTGAAGTCCAGTCCCAAGTAGAACTTTGCGCCAATGTTTTTGAGCAATGGAAGCCTCACAGGAGTAAATATGTAGATTCCCAAGAGATCTTTGGGTCAGGTAAGAATGCTCATTTGAAGATAAGACTTCTTGTAACAATTGCAAATGCAGCCTCAGCATTACTTGCTCACGTGCTGTAAATATTTTCAAGCTGACAGAGACGGGTGGGCTACTGGAGGACTTGAAGCATCTTCTCTAGCTTTTCCCTCACTAGTCATTCATTTGGTGTAGTCCTCCAAGAAAAGCATCTTGACAATGAAGGAAGCAGCTATGCAACCCACAGCCTGAATCACAGGGACAGGAGGTGAAGAATCTGCAGGGTTTCCTGTGCTTGCCCACTTACCCCACTGACTGAGCCCCATGGAGTCATGGAATTTGTGTCCATAACCCAGGACAGGGCCACACTGAAGTTATTGTTTAGTGAGTTCGGTCTCTGTGTTCTGAGCTGCTCTGCACTGAGACTGGGATGGAAAGAAGAGGGAAATGAGAAAACATAATTCTGGTACTCATAGTTTTTGACATACTCAAAGTTCGGAAGAGGTACCCTTTATCATACACTTGCATCGCGTCCACGCCTTTTCCGATGACTTTTGCTGTAGCTTTGAGGGACAGAGTGCGCAGATCAACCTCCTTTCTAGGCAAGGTTAGTCACATACATTTCCAATAAAATAGAGACCTTCACCCCTTGCCACCTGGGTAGGTCTTTTTCTCCACTTGGACACTCCTCCTCCCTACTTTCCCGTGCTGTGTGTCTGTAGGTGAACTGGCAACTACAGGAATACCATCAGAACCGAGTATTCTGTTGATTCCTCCAGCCAGCTCGCTCTGTTCACGGCTTTTCCTCTCATTCTCCATCTTCAATTTTTCCTAAACGAGTTTCTCTAGATACCGTTACTCTCTTAACTTTGTCTTCCTGGTTGATTCAGTCTCTCCTTCACAAAATATTTGCTTTGTACTTTCTTTGCATCAGAACCATGCTGGGCATTGAGAATAAACAATAGATTATTTAATTCAACCAACATGTATGTGCCAGACACAACTTCAATATCCTAGTGATCTCACAGTCTGATAGGGAAACGAGACAAGCCAGGAGATATTTATAACAGAGAGAGGAAACTGATGCTATCCTGGGCACAGTGTGCTTGGGAAACACAGAATAGACATGGGATCTGAGTAGACCCAGAGACAGACATGGAGAGAGGTGTATTTCTTTCACTTTGGCTGAGTCAGATTCATGGTATGGCTTTTTCCAAGTATCTGTTTAGAGCGGAATGGAACATTTTATACTGGAATACTCTTGGGGAAGAGCCAGTTCTAGTTCCAAAGAAATCTGATAAACTCCAAACCACCATGGTGTTCTTTTCCACCTCATATCCACCATCCCCTTCATCCAGCAACATCAGTACATGTGCGGAGGTTTGTTCCCCTCGGTCCCTCTCCTGTATCAGCTTTCAGGCTGACCATGTAGAGCAGAACACTCAAAAAAAGTAAAATAAAATCTCTTGGGTGGTTGTCATAAAATTAGTTGATATAAAATATGAAAGATAACAAAATCCCCTTACATCTGTCCCTGTGATTAGGATTCATAGCTTATTCTGAGAAAAACTTAACATGGAAAGTTTGCTCCCCTTGCTTTGTGCATTAATGCCACTTGATTCTGGTCTATTACAACTACTGAAGTAGAACATGGTGCAAGTATCTGTTGTGAATTTCTGCCGGTTTCCTTTTCTCCTAAGGACTGAGTCTTCGCTGGGTGGAACTCAATGTTACATATCCTTGTTCAATATCCATACAGTCCAGGAGCCTCAAAGCCCCACTAGGGAACCTGCACTTGCAAATTTAACAGTTTATATTGATAACTGTGGTGCATCCATCGCTACCTGGGCAATCTCAGGCCACTGAATGAAATCCTTTGAGACTGAGTTTCCTCTTCTATAATATGTGAATTATAGTGAGTTGAATGTGGCTCCCAATAAGATATGCCCTCACCCTGGTCTCCAGGATCTGTGAAGATTACCTTACTTGGCAAAAGATATGACTAAGTTAAGCACCTTGAGAGGGGAAGCTTATCCTGAACAATCTGGGTGGGCCCTACATATCATTACATGCAACCTTATAAGAGAGGTGGAGAGAATTGGGGGGCAGACACACAGAGGAGAAGACACCCAGAAGAAGAGGAGTTAATGTGACCACAGAGGCAGGGATTGGAGTGATGTGGCCACAAGCCAAGGAAGTCCTGGATCGACCAGAAGCTAGAAGAGGCAAGGAATGGATGTCCCCTACAGCCTTCAGAGGGAGTGTGGCCCTATAGACACCTTAACTGTAATGGCCAGAACTATAAGAGAATGAATTTGTTATTTTAAGCCATCGAGTTTGTGGCAATTTGTGACAGCAGCCACAGGAAATGAATACAAGGATAGCAGTCACCTTGCAGGGTCAATAGGAGGCTCAAAGAGAATGTAGGGGGCTTCCCTGGTGGCGCAGTGGCTGAGGGTCCGCCTGCCGATGCAGGGGACGCGGGTTCGTGCCCCGGTCTGGGAGGATCCCGCATGCCGCGGAGCGGCTGGGCCCATGAGCCATGGCCGCTGGGCCTGCGCGTCCGGAGCCTGTGCTCCGCAACGGGAGAGGCCACAACAGTGAAAGGCCCGTGTACCGCAAAAAAAAAAAAAAAAAAAAAAAAAGAAAGAATGTAGGTGCAGAACTTGGAACAAAGTAGTTACTCAGTAAATAGTGATTACTCCTCCTACTGCTACTATTATTATTATCATTATTTTCTAACCAGGTGGTAGACATTCAAGTGTCCACGTTTTAAACACTGACGGAATAGACCTAATTTTTTAAGCTTCCAAGAGATGAACAAGCAAAAAATGAACCCAATTCACCTTCCCAACTTCATCATACCTTATACTTAGAATAATTACACAAGCAGTTTGCCCATGTCTTGTTTTCTCCCTGTTGTCCCACTGTAATCATAGATAGTCCCCCCCTTTCCCTCCTCAGAGGGGACTGAGTTGCTGGAATAATCATTGCTAACAATCACTGCATGTGTGTCATGAGCCAGGAACCAGTTTTAAGAATTTTACTTGTATGTATTCATTTAATTATCACAAAGTTCTACGGATAAAACTAGCTTTATCCTCACTGTGCCCAAGGACACACAGGTAGTGTGCAGCAAGGTGATATTATTCCCAGAAAGTCAGGATTTAGACCCGTACTCGTAACCACTCCACTGTTCTGCCACTTTATTTCTTGACAGCGTTCCAAAAGCACTTACTCCCGCACCTCTTCGCATTTACTGATGGGTTCTCAGCAGCGGTGCTAAGCCCTTGCTATACCCCAATCAGTAAGGAGAAATTCCATACACTGTTTATTACTAACAATAGTATGAGTGTTATGTTCTTGAATTATTTTCAAAATAAATTAGGGCAGATTCAAGATTAGCCCTAAGATAACACAGCACTCACTTGCTTGAGATGTGAGTAACAAGAGAAAGGAGGGAAAAGCTGCAGTGACAATGGACATTCCCATAGTAACAAGTATGGGAACACCACTGAATCACGTAAGTTTCAGTGAGAAAAAAAGCCTGCGAAGTTTCAATATCCCGTTGCCTTTTTCTGAAATATCTCCCTCCACCATTTTCCTGTCGGGCGTCTACTATTTCATCCAGTCTCAATTCATAGGACCACAAACACATCGTCAAATGCCAGTGAAGAACAAACAGCTCCCTCTTCAGACTGTTCATCATTGATGAATCATTTTTGCTGTACCTCGTATCATGCTACACTGTACAGTGATCTAGATGCTGGTCTGTCTCCCCAGCTTCTCTGCATAACCCTCTGAGCAGGGACTGTATCTTTCTCTTTTTAGCACCTCAAACACCAATCACAGTTCTTTGCACGTAGAAGAGGCTTCCAAGCTATTAGCTTGTGGGTCAGACCGTGTCTCACTACACCATGCACATTTCTTTAGCCTAGGCTGCCATTCCATAAACACTTTGCCCGAGAAATCGATAGTCAGCATTCACTTGGCGAGAATTTGTTGAATACTCACTCTGTTCCAGGTAGGGAACGAGAAGCTGAGAATACAAAGATGAACGTTACTGTCTCTTCTCACTAGACAGAGGGTCGTCTAGTGATTCCTATAAGAGGCGAAACCTGTGTTCTGTGTGCTGGTTTAGAAGGACTTACCAAGAAGAAGAAGAGGAGAACGTACCTCTAGATCTGTGCTCCCCAAAGTGGGGCCTGAAAATCGGCAGCATCAGTAGCACCAGCAGCACTAGGGAGCTTGTGAGAAGCGTGGACTATCAGACCTCACCGCAGACCTACCGAATCAGACCCTGCAATGTAACCAGGCCCCCAGGTGTGCCACAAGCACATTAGAGCTTGACAAACACGGATGGAGACAGTGAGACAGTGTGTGTAAAGGCAAGAAAGAATGATTCCACTTGGTTTTTAAGGGGACACCATAAGTTGTTCTGTGCAGCTGGAGAGAAAAGTGCAAATTCGGGCGTGGGTAAAACTGAGACTGGAAAGGTAGGGATCTTGAGAGCGCTGTCATCCCGGGAGTTTGAATTTTATGGTGAACGTGAACGTTGTGAGCTTTCATGGAGGATGGTATGCAGGAGAGCAACATGATCACACGTGTTGTGAAAAGATCACTCTCCAAGTGAGGGGGCAGTGCTGTGAAGGGGGCAGTCTACAGGTAAAGATCAATTCAGAAGCTCGTTAAAATGTTAGATGAACACAACTGCAGTTGTGGGCTGGGGGCTGAGAAAAAGAAAAGCTTCAATATATACGAAGAGAGCCAGGGTTTTTTATATTCATGTTCAATTATTCTTTAGGCTTAAACATTTTAATTTTACAACCTTTATCGTGATTGTTACTATGATGAGGAACTGTATTTAATTGCAGGGTAACAAAAATAGAGAAACCATAACCCCAGTCTGGGAAGTTTACCCACTTAGAGGAGAAGGCAGACAAAAAAATCATTAGCAGACCATCTACTAGGTATGAACAAATGCTATAGAATCACAGAGGCGGGCAAGAATTACTAAATCCTGACCGAGCCAATAAGGCAAAGCTGCAGAGAGGAAGTTACGTATGGTCAACTGAATAAAACACAATAATAGGGAGGGAATATATCGTCATGGTTGAAAGCATGAGTTCTGGAGTCAGAGTGCTTAGGTTTCAATAAGCCATCTACATGTACCTGCTTAGGTTGGATAAACCATCAATATGGACTGGCCCTATATGACCTATGCAAAGTATTTAATCTTTCTTTGTTTCATCTTTAGAATGGGGATGATAATAAATGGCCCATCTCCTGGGGTTGTCACAAGGACTCAATGAGACATGCCAAGTTTATAACACAGTGTCCAGAATCTGGTAAGCACTCAAAAAAATGCTACCTTTTATGACTACAATATATGAACTGAATCTTGAAAGATAATAGGGTGTTTTCCAGAGAAAGAAAAGCTGAAAAGAATTTCTGGCAGTGGAAAGTGTCTATGCACAGGCAGGGAAAGGTGCTAGAGCAGTAAGTTTGGGGAATACGGCACAAAGCCTGGAATGACATTCTCAGAAACTTCCATCTTATCTTGAGGATACTGGGTATGGATGCAAAAGAGTACTATGATGATGTTCATTTGTTAGGAAGCATTACAGATGGAGTAAAATGAGAAGAGCCTGGAAACAGAGTGAACTACTCAGCATGCTGCAGCAAACTTGACAAGAGACGATGGTCAAAATAACGTTAGTGATAAAGAGGGGTATGGCCGGATTCAAGAGACATCTCTGAATTCGAACTCCTAGGCTTCAGTGAGCAATTAGGTAACAGAATGACTCTGAGTTTCTGTGTAGGGTGAGAAGAATGATGATGGTGAAGCGTCTCATCTTGTGTCACTGTCAGGCCTTAGGGGGCAGCTACAAATAATGGAAAACCAAAAATAGCAGAGATTCGCAACATAGAAGTTTATTTCTCCCTCAAGAGTAGCCCAGAGCTAGTAGGCAATTCAGGACTGATACGATGCCCAGCGGTGTCAGGGACCAAGGCTCCTTTGATCTTGTTGATCCCATGCAAGGACTCTCTTCCCAAGGTCACCTCATGATTCAAGTTGCTGCACCAGCTCTAGCTGCAACCATCATCTCCTCATTTCAGCCATCAGGAAAAAAGAAATGGATGAAAAAGAAAAAATGCTTTCAATGACACTCATTTAAAGGTGTTCTCAGAAGCTGTCACATGACCCTTTCACTTGTATCATATTAGAAAGAATAAGCAAGGGAGGCAAGTAGGTAGATTTACTTGGAGTGCCCAGTTAGCAGCTAAAGATTCTATTGCTATGTTATGTTAGAAGGCTACAGGAGATCCTGGGGAATAAGGAGCAATCTCTGCAATAACCAGACAAGGAACAGGGCAAGGAAGCAAGTTGGAGGGAAAAATCAAGATTGAGACGAAGGTAGCTGTGGGGACAGTTAACGAAGAGCACCCAGGAGGCAGTTGGAGACATGTCTCTAGAGATTAGGAGAGAGGTGTGAAGACATAGATAAGAAGTTTACATTCCTTCCCTCCTGCTTCTAGTTGTCCTGAAATAAACCTTTGAGGCTCTGAAAGTAGCCAGCTTACTCCATCCGTAGCGCAATTTGTTGGCATGACAATAAACCCACAACAGAAATTATTAATTATGATTGTCAAAAACACAGTAATTCACAAGGTTTACTGGTAAGAACCTTCGCCCAGGATTGCTCAGTAGCTCCGCTACTGATGTCTACGGGTGGGTCATATTTTTCCAATGTCGGATTTTGGAGCTGACACTTGCTTCACAATTTTGAGGCTATGAGCATCTGAAATCCCTTAGAGCAACTGCTTTAAAACAAACTTCATATCCCAATGCTTAGGCTCTGTCAGGAACAACATTTATTTTCATGACTCTAAAATTATAGAATTTCTTCTGAGAGACAGAAGTCTTGGAATTCATGATACCTGGAAAGCATGGGTAGCCCCGCCCTGTCCCCAAGTGTGACACCTCAGAACAAAGGTCAATCACTACTGACCTCAAGTTGGCCTTATATTTCTAAGGGACTCCTCATGTATTTCTGTGAGTAACTCATATGGTGAAAGGTCTGAAAATCAGGTGCATGTGGGCCAGTTTGGGAAAGCTTAAGAAGAGGGAAGTTGAGCAGGATTTTAAGTTTCCAATATCAGAAACGTGGGCAAGAAGCACAATTATCTATAAAATGGGACCAAGAGGAAGAAGTGGAAAGGAAGCAGACTGAGCCTAAAGGTAGGCAATCTAACCCTTGAAAATAACGTATTAAAAAAATGTCTTTAGTAAAGTAAGAGAATAGGGAGGTACTCCTGATGTAGTAAAGACCACACGGCATCAATCAACACCCTATTCAACAATAAAACACTAGAGGCATTTCCATTCAAATTAGAAATTAAAACAGTGATGCTTACTGTTGACACTTCGACATTATTCTGAAAATTCTAGAGACTGAAATACAACAATAAAAGAAATAAGATGGATAATCGCTGGAAAGGTGACAAAAAATTCATTACTTGCAGATGATATAATTTATATTTTTACCCAGAAATCCCAAGCAAATCAACTAAAATCTATTTAAACAAATAACAGTTTAGGAAGATAGCCAAGTAGAAAAAAAATCGATAGCTTGCCTATATATATCAGTAGCAATGAATTAGAATACGTGGTGGAAAATGATCCCATTAGTAATGAAACGACAAATAGCAATTTCTTGTAATATACCTAAGAGTTTGCTGTTCTAAGTGCAAGGGCACGTAAGCAGAGTGAGCAGAATCCATCTGATTCGCAAGCTCTCATTATCACAGTGAGTGCCATGCTGAAGCTGGACTCGGCTCCAGGAGAGAGCCCCGCATGGCCTCGCTCATTTATATGGGGGAGGAGGGGCAGAGGGAAACACCAACTGTCTTTGCAATGATGTGAGTTGGATGTGTTTTTTTGCTTGTTTGTTTGTTTTTTAACATCTTTATTGGAGTATAATAGAAAGATAAATAAATGTGTTTTGAGAAAGAACCTTATTATAAAAGACAGAGAGTTGAGGCACCATGAGCTCAGCCTGGAGATCTTGAAAATCAACACTGTCTCTAACAGCCAGAGATATTGCTGTCCTACTGTTGAGCCAGCACAGACCTGCGGACAGCTCATAGCAAAGCTACCAGACAGGGGAATGAGGCTGCCTCCAAGGCCACACAGGGGACAAACTTTTCTCTCTCCTCACAAGTAAAGAGCAATGCCTCCATTAGGAGAAGAAAAAGATTTTCTGTGAGGTATTACAGAATATTTCAACAATATTTTTATGCTACTTACTCATTCATTCACTGAAAAATATATTTTGAGAGTCTACTCTGCTGGCCACTGTCACAAGTGCTAGGTATACAATGGAGAACTCTCAGGGAGCTTGTGGTCTAGTGGGAAAGACAGTTAACAAGTAAGCAAATAAATAAATGTATAAGTAAAATTACAATAAACATTAGAGGCGGTGCTAAACAGAGGGTGGAGCTAAAGCATAACCCAGAGGCTGGGACAGGGAGGTAGGCTGCTTTCGACAGGACGGCCAGGCCAGGGGAGTAAGAGATGACGACATTTATGGTGGGACTTGACGGATTAGGAAGAGCCTATCATCCAAAGAGCCAGAAAAACAGTATTTCAGGGAGAAGAGACAACATGAGCAAGGCCCTGAGTTCAAAAAGAGCTGGATGTGTTCCAAGAACAGAAAAAAAAGGCCAATTGCGTTAGCGGTCAGAGGGCAAGAAGAATGAATGGTGCCCGATGAAACTGGAGAAGTAAATGAGTGTGGCCTTGGAGACCACATTAAACGGCTTGGATTATATTTGAAGTGCAATGGGAAGCCATTGATGGGTAATAGAAGATTATGTTATCAGGTTTATGGTTTAAAAAAATTACTTTGGCTCAGCAGGCACTATGGATCAGAGACCATGAAGGACAGTATGATTAGAATACAGGAGAAACATGATCATTGCCTAAAATAAAGGGCCAAAAATGGAGACAGAGAGACGAAAATAAATTCACATAATAGCCTGGAAATAGAATCAAGAGGAGTTCTGCAGGATTATATGCACAAGGTGAAAGAGGAAAAGGAATCAAGGAAGACTCCCAGGCTTCTGACTTGAGCAACACGTGTCTCGGCAAAGTGGCTAAGACTGGACAAGGAAGAGTTTAGGGGAAGGAAGCTCAAGAGCTCAGTTTTGAACATAATAAATTTAAGCAGGCTGTGAGAGGAGCTTTCCTGGTGGTGCAGTGGTTGAGGGTCCGCCTGCCGATGCAGGGGACGTGGGTTCGTGCCCCGGTCCGGGAAGATCCCACATGCCGTGGAGTGGCTGGGCCTGTAAGCCTTGGCCGCTGAGCCTGCGCATCTGGAGCCTGTGTTCTGCAACGGGAGAGGCCACAGCAGTGAGAGGCCCGTGTACCGCAAAAAAAAAAAAGAAGGCTGTGAGATGTCTACAAGGGCTCTCAAGTAGGCAGTCAGGTATAAGAGCCTGAACTCCAAGAAGAGGTTTAAGCTAAAGACATAAGTGGAGCTGTCAGCATATCATAGCATATTAAGCCAGGAGGAGAATGAAATTGCCTAGGACAGTGGTTCCAAACTGAGTCACGCTATTTGCCATATCTGTGTAGCACATCTATGTGCTTTATTTACTTTTTCTAGAAATGTACCAAAATGTTCACTTAAATACCCACTTTAATCTCTTTCAAAGCTGTAATATCTGTGAAATCTCCTATTATGATAGTTACATTCCAGTTTAACATGCATCTAAAATCAACTTTGATTCCAGCAGGAGAATGTATAATTCAGGAAATACTCACTGAAGAAGAAACGTTGAGAGGGAATATAAGAGAACCTAGGACTGAGTAGAAGAACTTGAATATTTAGAGTTGAGGTAGAGGGGGAAAAAAGACCCTGTAAAATGCCTGCAAAGCCTGAGCAGCCAGAGATGTAGGAGGTACACCGGAAGAGTGGGGTGTCATGTGCTACCTAGAGCCCCCTTCAGGGCTGGAGGATTTATTCCTTCCACCTAGGAAATTACCCTCAGCTGGAAAGAGCTACCTTACCAGGGGTCACACCACCTCCTCGGGGGGCAGCCACATCTCATGACAGCCATATCCAAAGCTGTCCAGAGGCTCTAAAGACTATGCCCCTCACCACAATTCAGGACATCTCTAAAGGGTTTCAGAGCTCTCATGAGGTTGGCCAAAGCCTCTGTGGAGCCCAATATCTCTTTCTGCTCCATCCTGATTCCCTTCCTTCTTCATAGGTAGCAATTCCAGGAGCACCCTTCTGCAGGCTGACTGAGATCAGCCTCAAAGTCAGCTTCCTGGGAAACCATCCTTCATCATTCGGTATCTCAGAAGGCAATAGGGAAGTGTGCTTCAAGGCAAAAAAGAAGGATATTGAACAGTCAAATAAAAAGTTATAACATCATTCTTGGTGGGAAGTCTCAATATGTGCAAAGGTAAACATTTTTACCAAATTAATGTGGGTATTGTTTGGAAGAGGGAAAAAAAATGACTTTAAGATCCAACAGGAAGTAAAAAAGTGAGAAACATTTAAAAAAATCTTTGAAAAGGAAAAAAATAAGAGAAGATTTCCATTTCTCTAGAATCTAGATATTAAAATGCACTGAAGAGCTACAGTAAGTCATATAGAATGGGGTTGATAACAAAATAAAATAAAGATAAATAAATGGAAAGCCCAACATGAACTCAAATCAATATACATATAAATACATAAAGATAAGTAAAAATTATTCAGGCAAATGTGAGAGAGTTTTCCAGCAAAGGAATTTATATTTTCAAGACCCGAGAAGTTTGAGAGAGGAAAACAGTTCAACAAAAAAATGTTTTATAGTTATTATCAAGAGCCTACTGAACCACATAAAAACCATCTAAGGCTGTGCTGTCCAACATGGTAGCCACTAACACCATGTTCCTATCTTGTATTTCAAATATTGTTAGTGTGAATTGAGAGATACTGCAGGTATAAAATACAGACTAAATTTTAAAAAATTTCATATTAAAAAGTATGTAAAATACTGCATTAATAATTGTTATATTGATTATGTTTTAAAATCATAATATTTCACTATATTCGGTTAAATATATTCTTAAAATTAATTTCACCCATCTTTTTTTTTTTTACTTTTTTAATGTGACTGCTAAAAAATTTGAAATTACATATATGGCTCACATTTATGGATAATATATTTCTTCTTTAATTTTTTTTATTTTTGGCTGTGTTGGGTCTTCGTGTCTGTGCGAGGACTTTCTCTAGTTGCGGCAAGCGGGGGCCACTCTTCATCGCGGTGCGCGGGCTTCTCACTATCACAGCCTCTCACGTTGTGGAGCACAGGCTCCGGACGCGCAGGCTCAGCGGCCATGGCTCACAGGCCCAGCCGCTCCGCGGCATGTGGGATCTTCCCAGGCCGGGGCACGAACCCGTGTCCCCTGCGTCTGCAGGCAGACTCTCAACCACTGCGCCACCAAGGAAGACCTTATATTTTTATTGGACAGGGTTGACATGAAAGCTTCAAGCCTGGAAGGGAAATGATTAGCTTTGCATTTTTACAAGATCCCTCTGGCTTCAGGGTGTCATCACCCAATCTCCTCCCATCCATAAGTGCTTTGCTGAGTTCCTGACCTGCACTTAGCTCCCTCCCCATCCTCTTCCCATCCCCGTGTAACACCTCCTCCCCTTCACATTATCCTCTTGAGGAAAGGTCTTATCCTAATATATACCAGGCCATTTGCAAAGGATTTCAGGTGTTGCCGTTGTTTAACTGTAGAATGTAAGAGTGTATCCCTTTAGGAAAGAAAGGCAAATATGGGGAAGCATGGAAGACAGATACACAATATAGCACGTGACATCACCTCAAATTGCTGAGTGCAACCTCCCTGTCCAGAAGACCATCACTGCACGATCGTCTTCCCATGTTGGCCAGTACCTCCCCTGACCCCAAAGGACAACGAACCCCTACAGGCTGGCCAGTACCGAATCAACTCTTCCCTCATCAGCATCTTACTTCTCTTCTTCAGCAGTGCTCAGGGCTCCCCAGGAGCTACAGCAATGTCTTGAGTTAGGAGATGTGAGGTGTGCCTGTGGAAAGGCCCCACCACCTCCATTAGCTTAGGGTATCTCTAGCGGTTAATTCAGGGAGCTCAAGAGTAACTTTAACCTGACCTTTACCAACTCCGGCCATAGCTTTTCATTGTACATATAAGCCTTGGGGGGTTTCAGGGGTGGTGGTGGCTGACACCTGCTGGCAGTGGTCATGGAAGGTCTAAGTTAACCTCAGGTCTGAAGGACATCAGATAAGATTACATCTCTCCTAGATGACTGAGTGATTGTGCCGTAAGCGCAAGCTTGGAAAAGCCAATGTATATGAAAACACAGTAACTGACCCCCTAGAACACACTTGATAATTGCTGTTGAATCTGAATCTGCACTGCCTTCAAGGGTTCATTGCTATTAAAGAGCTTTGATCATTACTAACACACTAGGAGCTGGAGGGAAGACCGCAAAGCAAGGGATCTTCAAAGCCAAGCAAGAGACCAGGGCTACTCTTTTCTAGCTGGGGGGGAACCAGGCAGGAAATGTAAAGGAATGAAGCAGGCCAACCCTGAGAATGGAAAGTACACTCCCAGTGTTTGTAAGTGAGACCCCACAATTCAATCCATATGTCTTGTCAGTTTCTAAAGAAGCTGGATGCGGAGATTGGCTTTATATGAAATTACTGACTTTTTAAAAGTTAGCAACAAATTCACTAAATACACATACACACCAACACATACACACACACACATGCATACACGCACACCACTATGCAGAACCAATGAAACTCACCTCTGGGCCCTTATCTGGAACTAGCTGGTCTCTGCATACCTGGGGGCAGGCCAGGTAGTGTGGCTTAGCTTTAGATCAGTGATTTCTAACCTGCGATCTTTAAATTTTTGGCTGCTGTTGTGTTTATGTGTTATGTTTGTTGAAAAGAATTAACCATAAAAAATAAGTAAGCGTCAGTTTGATTTTCGATATTAGAACTAAAAAGCCAAGTCAAAGCTGTCAGCAAGAGCAGGAGGCTTCAACCATAGAGGATGAAAGGCAGAGGAACAAAGACAACGTTAGAAAAACACCTGGTAATAAGTGAGAGGTATGTACTAGACAGGTAAAGAAATTAACCTGTAAACATGTTTTTCTTCCAGTCAGCCTGTTGGGGTTGGCATTTATTTTTTATGTAAACAGTTAACTCTATTGAGATCAGCACACTGGGGCAGGCTAATCTGCATGACACAAACCAGATCCAAGGTCTGATAAAAGAATGCAACCTGCCACACTGATAGTTCACCAAAAGGGCTCTTCTGATTGAACTCCTGTGTGTGCCTTCTGAAAAAGAGAGGAGAGAGTGGCCCCAGCCTTCCACACCAAGATCTAGCTTCCTCCTTTGCAGTTAGACAGAGAGATGGCAGTGCAGGGGGCAACCGTGCAGCATCCTGGGGACTCCGGAGCAACATGAACAGAGTCCAAGCCTTCTGCCTCGTTTTTCCCTTGTGCTTTGCTTAATGATGATACTTCTGGCCGTGATAATTAGTCATTCAATATCACTCTTATTGGCTTTTATCCCAACCCTCTTGCTGGATATTTAAAATAGGTTTTAACCAGCCTAACAACCTTGTGATTGCCATTAATTTACCTGGCTCTGAGTCTGGAGGTGACCACACCAACATAAAAGGATCTACCCACCAGGTGCCAGTATATACCAGACACTGGATATCTAGGCATCCAAAAGTAATGAGGACACTCCCTTGTCTGGAAGAGCTCACATTCTAGTGGCAGAGTATCCATTTAAGCACGCCAACCGAGAGATTTTCATTGCCCACCTCACATTCCTCCCACAGATGCCAAGTCCCTCCAATCAGAACATTCCATGGCACCAAGCCTGGTATTAGTTATATATTTGTAATTTTCAAGCCCTGAAACCTGAAAGATAGTTAATTTAGGATGTGCCTCCCCACCATGCCCCGGGAGGTTTCGTTTCCATAAGGGTACCAAAAAATCCATATTTAAAATAAAACCCCCCTGAAGGGTTTCTTGCCATCACTCTGGCTAGAGCATCCCGGTTCTTACCCCTCACTTCACTCTCCATCCCCAAAGCCCTGACTATTTGTGCTAGTTATTGAACTACCAGCCTCAGGGCCTGAAAATCATAACCATGGTCCTGACACAAAGCTCTGCTCACAAAGACTGTTCAAAGCCATGGAATGCTCTGGCTCTTTCATAATTGTAAGAGATACTGAAATGAAGCACATTCTATTCTCTCCACAGGGAGAGTTTTTCCTTTTTTCCCCTTCTGTTCAAAGACTCCTCCTGATACCCTGATAGCATAATAATTTGCTTTTCTCTCTTATTTATGCATGCTTGTGGACACAAACTCCTCTGTTTTTGTCCTACTTCAATAAAAATTATTGACACAAACTTTACAATGAATGGCCCTGATATAACTGATTGTTCTCCCATTGAGTAATAATACTCATAAAAAGAAATGGAAGGCACGAGAAGAATCAGAGAGTGGGCAGAAATTGGAATCATAGAGGGAAACTGTTTAGCATTTATAACTTCCATAAACTTAACCTTGTATTTGTGTCAGCTACTTTATAGTTTTCCAATTTACTTTTTAATTGAGTCCTTTGTTTAGCCATGTTTGGAAGGTATAACTCTAACTCGTCTTTCAAAACCGCACCACTTTAGTTCAGTTCAATTGATTGTTCCTTGTATTTATTATTCTTGTGCCTAACATACATCACTTACCATTTGGCCAAGTGCAAATGCAATTTACCACGCATCAAGCCACTTACACAGCAGACATGCATTAGTTAAGATTTTATTTGGAGTGATCTTTTCCATGTTTGCTGTTAGACTTGATCACTTCCAGCTACCATCTTGTTTAAGTTATAAAGACAGAAGGAATGATCCAAGTGAACTGATTTACTTCTGACTGTATAGTCTAACCATGGGGTATGAGGTTGTTGTTAAAGGCACATAAATGTGAGTTAATTGAACCAACTTGGGGCCCAGACTCTCCAAAAATTCTACAGAAATGTGAAAATTGCCATTTCTGGCTTCCTTTTCAGTGTGGTTTACCAGAACTGCCCTGGAGTTGAAAAATCAAATTCTGGCTCTGCTACCCTCACATTCTGTGACTTTAGGCTCTGTTCTCTGACTTTGCTTTCTGTCTATTGCCTGGTCCTGGAATACCCAGAGACTGCTTCCTAAAGAGAAGTTTCACTGTCTTTTGCCAGAAAGGTGAATCAAGAGAGATTCATCAGTCCACAAGGAGGGGGATTGAGTGAATAGCAAAAAAGGGAGATGTGCGGAGCCAATAGCGAGTCTTTAAAACCCAGGAAAGGGCAGTTCAAGAAACTAGAGGTGGGGGGCTTCCCTGGTGGCGCAGTGGTTGAGAGTCCGCCTGCTGATGCAGGGGACACGGGTTCGTGCCCCGGTCCGGGAGGATCCCACATGCCGCAGAGTGGCTGGGCCCGTGACCACAGCCGCTGAGCCTGCGCTCCGCAACTGGAGAGGCCACAACAGTGAGAGGCCCGCGTACCACAAAAAAAAAAAAAAAAGAAACTAGAGGTGGGAGCAGTCAAACAGGTGGCATATTAATTCAGACATATAGGTCCTTAGCTCTATTTAAAGAGAATAGGTATCTGTTGATCTTGGGTATCATGTTTGCCATTCTCAGTGCATTCAGAAAACCGGAAGAAAGCTACATGGGAAGGCGTTTTCATTCAGTATTTAGCTGGGAGCAGAGGATGCCTTGATGAAAACAGCAGACACATTTCCTACCCTCTCAGGGCTCACAGTCAGAGACATTTTAAAGGACTAGAGATGCAAGTTGTCACCATTGTTGTTAGTGTTGTTGAAATGAGATCAGTCCTGATTCCTCCTGCTAGAAAAGACTAAATTATTTTGAGGTTTTTAAGTAAATGCTACTAAAAGAGGTTTTGTCCCTGGGAACAGAGCATCTCATGGTTTTCATGGACTTTAATTCAAGCATTCATTCAGCTCCTAATTCTAATTCTAACCCACTCACTCAGAACATATAATCCTTCAATCAGCTTCTAATTCTTAGTTAATGTCTATACAAATTAAAGAAATATATTTAAAACATATATATTTATCTGAAGACAGCTCTGATTTCTATTTATATTGGCAAGTCCCATTTAGACTTATGCCTTCTTCCTACATGCCCATAGCACTTTCCACTTGTATCTATTATAGAGGTTGTCTGATTGTATTTATTATTCTTACTAGTTCTTTGAGGACAAAACTTATGTCTTAATCGTTTTTGTGTCACTGGCACCAAATGCAACTACCAAGCACCTACCATGTGACAGGCACGGTGGAAACCACTGGAGATACAGAGATGCAGAGATGAGTCTTTTCCATAGCTCATAATCAAGTGGGGCAGACATATTTGCAAACAAATAATTGCAATAGTGTATTATGGATTGCATCATTTAGCATGCTTTAGGCTACAAGTAACAGAAAAGTGCCCTTTCCATCTTCACTTCCCTTTCCAACTTTCCTTTTATTCTCACATTCCTTTCACTTCCCATGCTGAGGCAGAGATGCTGACATCTGAAGAAGCTGCGTGAGGAGAGGGTATGGCCTGGAAGCGGCAGAGGGGAGGGGACTGGAGTGCTTGGAAATTGAGCAAAAAAGTTAACTGATAGAGCAAATAAGTAAATACACTTAGGATACCAGAAGCCAGGTTTCTCACTGTCTGAGAAGGTATTTTATAAGCATGGAAAAGAGGAGACTAGAAAGAACCTTGAAGTATTAGACTGGGGTTTTAAGCCTCAGAATGAACTTGTAGCGTTCTTAATATACACATTCAGATAAATATGGAAATAGCAGCTGATGTAGATGTGTGAATGCATGTACATGCATACATATATATATACATACATACATATATATATATATATATTCCTAACTCTATTCTCTGAGATTGTCTAGATGCAGGGGTACCCTAGAAGCAACGATCACATTGAATACCCAGAGGGTGGTTTCTAAATGACATCCTCCACTAGAATCTGGTGGTCATGGGGAAACATCAGGTAGAGACCCAAACAAGAGTCACACTGTAAAATGAAAGACCTATACTCTTTAAGACTGTTAAGGATGTGAGAGACAGGAAGAGATTGAAGACCTGTTCCAAACTGAAGGAAACTGATGAGACGTGATAACTAAAGGAAAACATGTTCTTGGATAAGATCCTGGGTCGGAAAAGAACAAGAAGCATTACTGCTTCTTGAAGTAGTCCATGTATACTAAAGTTGGATCTTAGTAAGTGCCTCTGAGTTGCTATTTAAAGATTCAAAACTTTGAGACTATTAACTGTTTTTAGCACTTGCAGAAGTCTAGTTAGTTACAAAGTATTCATTTCTTCTCAAACATTTTGTTGCCTTCATATGGATGAATAGCCAGTAAAGGATTTTTAATGGACACATCTGATTGTAAAAAAGACTGCTCTGTGAACATTCTCCCAAAGCCTCACTGCTAATGACAATAAAATGAGGTTACATTTATATTAACATCCAAATTACAATGGCTTAGCACCTCCACCAGCTACACTGCAGCCCAAAGTATACACACACCCACTGTTATTTCTGAGTCTGTGCTCATCTTGTTCTAGTTCTTCATCAAGCCTCCAGGCTATAATCCCTAGACATGATCTGCTGCAGCTCACAGGACACACAGGAGGAGGTGGTTTGGGAAGTTGTGTTGGCCTCCCTAGGTCACTCAAGCCCAAGTCTGCAAGATAACTCTCCCTTGATTCTCAATAGCATCACTGAGACCTAGCTTGAATTTCTTCCAAGACACTGGAATTTAAGCATAAGTGGAGGAAATAACATTACACGCAGTAAGGTATTCCTGCTACTAGATGTGATACTCTGGGGGCCCATGGGCCCCACGCTTACGCTCAATGGTATCTCCTAAATTGTCCCGCTGCCTAGCTCCCAACCTGCTCCCAAAAGACTGACTCCTCTTTACCCTCACCACTACGTGTGCCATACACTCCCACAACCTAAAGTCCAGGTCCATCTGCCCTGAAGCCCGGAGAGAAACAAGATTTTCCCTCCCTCCAATCCTTGGCCTGACTTTTCCTTTCTGTCTCTGGTTCAGTCTTTGTCAGAATAGTAGAACTTGCTACAAGAAAAACCCTGATCATAGACTTAACCTATGGCCCCAACAGTTGCAAAAGAATATGCTCTGAAATCTTAGTAAATTCCAGGTTAATATAACTGAAATAATGTGTAGGACACTGTTATGGACTGAATCGTATTCCTCCCCCCAAAAATATTCTTCCCCCTGGTATTTCAGAATGTGGCTGTATTTTGGAGAGAGGGTCTTTAAAGAGGTAATTAAGTTGAGTCATTAGGGCAGGTTGTAATCCAATATGACTGGTATCCTTACAAGAAGAGGAAATTTGGATACAGACACATACAGAGGGAAGATGATGTGAAGGCAAAGAGAGGAGATAGCTATCGACAAGCCAAGAAGAGAGCCCTGGAACATATTCTTTCCTCGAGGTCTTCAGAAGGAACCAACCCTGCTAACACCTTGATCTCAGATTTGTAGCCTCTGGAATTGTGAGAAAATATACTTCTGTTGCTTAAGCTACCCAGTCTGTGGTTCTTTGTTACAGCAGCCCTAGCAAGCTAATACAGATGTCAAGTTTGAATTATGTCAAACTAAGTCCAGCTTCCTTTTGGTCTTTCTTCCACCGGAAGGCAGAAGATAAAACTTTGAGTCTTAGTAGGTTCACATTTTTTGCCAGTGACTACTAACAGGAAAATGGAATTTTCCACAAAAATAGTTCATAGGCACAAAACATTCTAACAGTAAAATTTATATATAGAAAAAAAAAAAAGCATTTTCCTAACCCCCTTCCCTTAACCGCCTCCACCAAGAAAATAAAAGCCAGCAAACTCTCCAAGATAGATTCCTGGTTCAACCATAAATAGCCATTTTTTTTTATGGTTGCAGAGAAAATAATAAACTTCTTAGTGTGAAAAAATCTACCTCATGATTTTTCACAAGTACCTTTACAAATGTGTAAAATATAACAGAATGATACGCCCCAAAGAGGAATTCAAATCTCCATCTCTTAACAAAGAGAAAAACAGTTGAAAACTTCAAAATGAAAACAATGCTCACATTCGACACACCAAGAAAGAACTGAAGTTGATTCAGGGCACTCCCTCTCTCATTCCATGGTGTGTGAGTTGTATCCAAATTACTGATGAATGAAATAAATGGAATGAGATGGAAAAGGAGGGTATTTATTTCATTCTCTGCTAAGAGAGTGAAGCTGCCCACGATCAGAGCCCAGCTTCCCTGAGGACCACCTTATTTCTCTCCAACCAAATTCATCCCTTTTCCCTCGTGTCTTCCTCCTTATCTCAGTTTGCATCTCTTCTGTTTACTGAGTCCCCCACATCTTTCCCATTTCTTTCCTCTAGCTTTCGTCACTGCCTTTTCCTTCCCTGCTGCTATATGGATGACATACCCCTGTTTGGAGTTGGAATGCTCTGTTTCTTGGATTCAAAATGACAGAAGAGCCATCAACACCTAGAGCAGCAGTGAGAGCAGTGTGGTAGGTAGACCAATGGTGGCATACGAGGTCATTTTAGGGAGTCCACAAATGAATTTTTAAATTTAATGGATTTTTAAATTTAACTGTACATTAGAAAAAAATAGAACTGGCACATCAGATCTTTAAATCCTGACATAAATGAGCAGATGGCGGAAGAATTTTGAGGCTTAAGAGAGTTTTCCAGGTGACCCTGAAATCAAACCACATTAGATTTTATAAACCTAAGTGCTTTCCCTGACACATTTAACAACTGAAATAGTGCAGGTCTCCTTCCCACAAAGTCTCAGAGCACCGTGTACCTCTCCTTTACAGCACTTAGCCCAATTATAACCCATTCTTTGTGTAACTGTTTGTCATATGGCCATCTTTACGACCAGAATGTTCACTCTGAAATCGGTCCCATGACTGCTTGTTTCCTACTGTATCCTTTGATCTCAGCACATTCTTTGGTATATATTAGCATTCCTTAAGTGTTTCTAGAATAAATGCATGAAGAAATAAATGAATAAATAAAGCTGGCTCTAATTTGATGATATATCCATCACTTTCCTAAGAAGATTTCTGAGCAAAAGAAGGAAACCATAGGGCTTCCCTGGTGGCGCAGTGGTTGAGAGTCCGCCTGCCGATGCAGGGGACATGGGTTTGCGCCCCGGTCCAGGAAGAAGCATAGTGCAGGGAAAAAGAACAGTGGGCTCAGAGTTGCAAGACCACAGTCTGAGCCTTAACTCTACCAATAACTAACTGGTTGAGTGACCTTTTTTTTATCTCCCAAGTCATTCCACCTCGACTGACCTTGTTTCCCATGTGCAGAATGAATAAATGTTCTCTAAGACATGTTCCTATTTGGGTGCTATGCAGTCAAGTCAAAATAGTTCAAGAAGAGGATCCTTAAGGCTGTGCCTTTCTTTTCCTCTTCCTGTGTATGTACGTGTTCAACAACTATTACTTAGGATTAAAGCTTCAATCAAACAATGCTCTCATGAGTGGAGAAGATGTCAAACAAAACCAAAAAACAAAAAACAAAAAACAAAATCTGGCTAACCAAAAAACAAAAAAACCCATCTAAAATCCTATGGGTTCTGTTGGTGGGAATATAGCTGAAGCAGCCACTGTGGAACACAGTTTGATCCTTCCTCAGAAAGTTAAACATAGAATTAATCAGCATATGACCCAGCAATTCCACTCCTATGCATATACGCAAAAGAACTGAAAGCCAGTATGCAAACAAAAACTTGTACATGAATGTTCATGGTAGCATTATTCACAATTGCCAAATGAGGAAACAATCCAAATGATGAATGGATAAACAAAATGTGGTTATATCCATACAGTAGCATATTATTCAGTCATAAAAAGAGATAAAGTACTAATACATGCTAAAACATGGGTGGATGAACCTCAGAAACATGCTAAGTGAAAAGAGCCATACACACAAGGTCACATGTATGATTCCACTTATATAGGATATCCAGAATAGCTAAATCTGTAGAGACAGAAAGCAGATTAGTAAGAAGGACAGAATGAGGAGTGACTGCTCTACTGGATACAGGGTTTCCTTTTGGGGTGATGAAAATGTTTTAAAACTAAATGGAGGTGATGGTTGCGTAACATCGTGAAGGTATTAAATGCCACTGAATCATATATTTTTTTTAATATGGTAAGCCCTTTTATTTATTTATTTATTGGTCATGTCATGTAGTATGTGGGATCTTACTTCCCTGACCAGGGATCAAACCCGTGCCCTCCTGCATTGGGATCACAAAGTCTTAACCACTGGACCACCAGGGAAGTCCCTGACCTGTATACTTTAAATGGTTAATTTTAGATTAGATTAATTTTACCTTAATTTTTAAAAGCCTATGTATTCTATTATATAAAAATATACAGTAATGTTTTCAAAAACAGTCACTCAATATCAAATAAAATCTTTTATAAATCTATGAAAATTGATGGTAAGAATTTTAGGCAGGAATAAACAATCTGCCACCCATGATTGTAACCTTCTGAGCTTTAAGATATGGACCTTGATATCGTAACAGCCACCAAAATCTAAAGTTATTCAAGCCTACTACTAATAATACCTATCATGTACTCACATGCATGAATTCAGAAAACCCTTCCAGAGTTGAATAATTTCCATCAACTCTCCTCCATGAATTACAAATGTTATATTCTATCAATGCGACTAATACAGATATATTAAAAACTAAGTTAAAATGATCCAAGAAACCCCTTACTTCCTTTATAAACACAATATATAAATAGTTCAAAACTCCATATTGGCCCCATATTCCTCTATTTGGACACACAAGGGATCTACATGACAAGCTGTAAAAAAGTACATGCAGTTTAAAAACTCCAAACTTAGAAAAGCTATGCCTCTGACTGTGAAAGAGTTTTGCTTAAAAATAGTAGCATACTATTTTTAAGAGCTCTCCCCCATTCTCCTTCCCTTTGACATTGCCACACAATTCTCCTAGGAGCAGAGCTGCCATGATTTCCACATGCCAAGAAACCACCCTGGTGTGTAGAGACAGGCATCCAACAACAGGCTCACTACCAGTTTACCAAGCACATCCGCCCATGACCTTCAAGACCAATATCAAATGCAAACTTCACACTTTATAGAAATTGAATACAAATCCTCTTTTGAAACTTGTTTTTTTTTTTAAATAAATTTATTTATTTTTGGCTGCGTTAGGTCTTCGTTTCTGCATGTGGACTTTCTCTGGTTGCAGCGAGCAGGGGCTACTCTTCATTGCGGTGTGCGGGCTCTAGGCGGGCGGGCTTCAGTAGTTGTGGCATGTGGGCTCAGTAGTTGTGGCTCACAGGCTCTAGAGTGCGGGCTTAGTAGTTGTGGCGTACTGGCTTAATTGCTCTGCAGCATGTGGGATCTTCCAGGACCAGTGATCAAACCCGTGTCCCCTGCATTGGCAGGTGGATTCGTAACAACTGCGCCACCAGGGAAGTCCTGAAACTTGTTTTCTAAATGCTTGGTAAAATGACTTATTTGATCAGCTTGAGAATGGTTTTGGAAAGAGCATCGATATTTTGCCACATGACACATAATGTCACAATGTGGTACTTAAAGCATCAGTTCATGAAATACCTGTTAAAGAATAGCACCTGTATTACACTCCATATGTTTTTTTTTTCTCTTCCCCCTTGCTTTCTTTGTTTTTCCTTCTACAAAAGCATTGCACGTTCACGTCAGAAATTTTGGAGATAACAGAAACGTGGAAAAAGGAAAAATCACTCAGAGTCCCACAATACAAAGGTATCGCTATTAACATTTTAACCACTGATTTCTAATCTATGTCTAATGATTTAGGAAAGTTTTGATATGCATTTTTCATTTTACTGTCTTTCTCTGCAACTGAGGTTAGTTTTCTTGGGTAATAAATCAGAATTGTTTTCATTATTGGACACAGAGTTTATGTTAAATGCTCAATAAAATATGTTTGGAATAGTTCAGGCCCTTTAGAGAAAAACAGCCTCTATCTTATAATCACCTCTTTGTAAATCCCAGCTTATATGTCACCTCCACGGGGAAATCTTCTTAATTCTCCAGATCAGGTTAGGCCTTCACTTATATGCTCCCATAGCATCCTTTGCTTTTCCCTCATAGCATATACCACAGTTAACCATCTGGATCGTTATCAACTGTTTTCCCCAACTAGAGTATAGGCACCCAGAAGAAAGTCACCAAGTCTGTCTTATTCTTTGCTATTCTCCAAAAATTAAGTGAGTTTCATTATGTAAAAGATATTTAGCTAATAGTGGATGGACGGATGGACGAATGGACAGATGGATGAATAGATGGATGGATGAATTAATGAACCAAGGAGCAAACTTTCTTAGGGATGCAATCTGGGACCATGACTGACTGAAGAGATGAAACTTGTGTAGCAATGTAATTGCATGAATAAGAGCTGAGTTTATACTGGAATGAGTTTATACCTCTTTGGTCCTCCTTCTCAGACACCAGGATCCTGACGCAAGACCCCTGTTTAGTGTAGAGATCCTGCCCAGGGAACATACCTGCTGTGATACATGAAGCAATGGGACGTCAGTTCCAAAGAAGATGGAGTCACAGGAACTGGATTTCCTTTCCACCTGAAACAACTACAAAAAAAAAAGACAAAGTATGATTTTCAGACATTGGACAGGCAGCTTAAGACAGTGATTCCTGAGACAGGGAAACTTGTGCAGTGAGCCCTATGAGTGCCCCATCTTATTGCCTCCAGAGAGTTCTCAGGCTGCAGCTGAGGAAGGGAAAACAATGCAAGAGACACTGATGTTCTCCCTGAATTTTTTCATTCACAACCTTCAGGGTTGCCCATGTGAAATTCAAAACCGGCCCCTGCACATGGAGGGCAAGACAAAAATCAAAGAAAGAGGCAGACCACTTCAGATTGGTAGATGGCAGTTTTAATAAGCAAAGGAGGGCTTCCCTGGTGGCGCAGTGGTTGAGAGTCCGCCTGCCGATGCAGGGGACACGGGTTCGAGCCCCAGTCCAGGAAGATCCCACGTGCTGCGGAGCGGCTGGGCCCGTAAGCCATGGCTGCTGAGCCTGCGCGTCTGGAGCCTGTGCTCCGCAACGGAGAGGCCACGGCAGTGAGAGCCCCGCGTACCACAAAAAAAATAAAATAAAATAAGCAAAGGAACTTACATATGACACTTGTCTTGGGAGGCTGCAAGGCGAATACAACCCCACACAGCTCTCCAGAATCTTAAGAGCTTACATAGAAGCCTTAAAGGGCCTTAAAGTCACTACACAGTCTAGATTGTCTCAACAACACAGGGCTCTTCCAAGACTGCACCTTTGAAGTGGCTCCTAGTACAGGACCAGTGCATGGACCATACATTCCAAGAACAAGGGAGGGGATGAAGAGTCTCAGACTGCCTGGGTCCAGCTTGTAGATCAACTGGCAGTCATGTCCTCCTGATGACCTCCTCCCACAGAGTTGAGGGGATGGAGCTTGTTGTCTTGAAAAGTCACAACAGTCAATGTTCACAGGGCAGAATACCAGAGAAGAGAGAAATACACAGAGATGGAACTCCAGAGATATCTGCAAAGGGTCCCCGTCAAGTCTTCAGCTGAGTCCATGTGAGTGAAGAAATTACCTGAGGCCATGGGAAGAATCACCTAGAGGGCGCAGAAGGAACAATCTAGAGTGCTCACACAGGACTAGGAATCATTCCTAGCCTCACAGGTCAAGGTGGAAAATCTTCATAATTCATGGGCAGTGGGTAGAATGTTCAGACGGGTGGTGACTCAGTAGTGATGGAAAAATAGTCCTAAGTCTACAGGGTGCTCTGGTCCCACCATACCCAAAAGGTTCAAACCATTCAAGTAACTGTGTACTATAACATAGCTCAATCATAGTTACAAGAATACAAAAATATCCAGCACCCAACAAGGTAAAATTCACAGTACCCAGCTTCTAATAAAAAATTATTAGGTACGTAAAGAAGCAGGAATATATGACCCATAATGAGGAGAAAAGAGCAATGGGAGAGATAGTATCTGAGGGAAGAACCAACGTGAAATCCTGGCAGACCATCTAACGCTATCAGTAGAGGGAAAATAGGGTCTTAAACGCTAGAACAAACATCCGGATTTGCAAACCATCTCCACCATTTCTTAGGTGAATCTGACTCAGAAACCCATTTTTACAATGACTGGTTCCTCTTCTGTTTACTTATACTCTTATAAGGACTGAAAGAATTGAGAGAATGTTTAAATAAAGGCAACCATAGATTTTCTATTTTGGATGTCCACACCCTCAGCACCTCTAAGGCTTCTCAAGAACACAAAAGCAAGCAACTCCCACCACTTGGAAATAAGAGACTGATATTTTGAAAGAAATGCTACAGTCTAATCAGTATTTGCCTCCAAAGCTTCCGCTTATCAGTCCTGAATTTTGGACTCTTTTTTCTTTGCCAGCAGTTTTCATAACATGATTCAAAGAGGATGGATTTTTCATCAATTAAGTGACATATCACATTGCCCTAACGTGTCATAAATTTCAAGCATTTCTCAATATCTTGTCATGATGAACCCAAATTTAGCAATATTATCAGACTTTGGCTCTACATATCAAGATACTTAATGTTTGTGCCAATAACTGAAATTTATCGTTTCTTGAACTTAATGGGCCCAGTGCCATTGCTTCTTTCAGATTGTTTCAGCAGGGACTAGACTTTTTGAAGTCAGTAAACCATTTCCTCTCTTGAAAATGAACTCCAACTGTTCTCTCTTAGGTTGCTTTCATGGCCAAACTATGGTTCCTCAGCTCTTGCAATGTGCTTTTTGGAAAAGGAATATATTTTGGATTTTATTCACTGAGCACTAACTGAGTCTCTGAAGTGGTCCTAAGTGTGATAAAAGAATTACTAAAGCTATGAGTCCAAAAATAAGGACACAGTGACAAAAACACTCCTTGGCTAAATGAAACATGCCATACAAATATGTAGTGTCTATTAATGTACCACTCCTTTGGGGGACAGACGGTCCAAGAATTTGGTCAAAGGAAATCATGTCTTTGATACTTGGCTGCTATCCAACCCAGGTGAAAAGTCATTACAATCATGGGCAGCACTAGTGGGACAGGAGATGCAACATAGTGGATGAGGGAATGATGGAGAAAGATTGAAATCAAAGGGCAGATCAATGAGGGAAGGAGTAAGCCAAAAGCATGAGGAGTTATGGGAAAGGGACCTACCTGTATGCATCCCAAATTATAGCATCAGTGAGAGAGAACAAGGGAACACAACAAAGTGTTAGGCAGAGCTACCTTTTGTGAATTTTCCATGGCTCTGAAGACCCACATGGCCAACAGAGTCAACAAAGAGGTCAGGGTGCATGGCTTCTGCTATGGTCCTAGCAATGAGTTAGGACCTTGAGTGAGAGAGTAGTCATGACCATCATTCTGACAATGTGTGGGTTGATAACACCTAATTAGGAAAACCACAAGATGATTGAGGACCACTTAAAAGGCAATTCAAGAACAAATATGGATTTTTAGCAGAGGCAGAATGAAGACAGAAACAAATCCTAACATTTGATGAATCACAATGGGAGCAAAGAAACCCAAACTTCTGCATGTGCATGTACACACACACAGACACCTTACTACACCAGGACAGAAAGACCTCAAGGTGAAGACCTATTGGCTGCTAAAACTGGCTTTTCATATAGGATTCTCTAAAATCTTATGGGGAAAGAAAGTAGCCAGAGTCAGAAGAGTCTTATTTTGATAGTCATATGTGCCAATATGCTTATATCTCAAGAAATGGTGAAGTTATATGGTCCCTTCTTCTGACTTTAAGACACAAACTGAATGAAATTCAGTGGAGACAGGAGAGGGAAAAAAGTAGCAAAAGTAGGAAACAAGAGATTATTTCTCACATTTTACTATGTCTCTCTCACTAAACTATAAGCTCCAAATGGTAGAGACTATGTTTGCTTTGCTAACCACTGAATATATAGTGCCTACTACAATTCCTGGTGTATAGTAAGTATTCATTGAGTATTTATTAAATAAATAAGGTTGCAGTGTTATACAGAACAACAGAAGGCCACGATAAAAGCCTCGATCTTCAAGGTAGAAATAACATTGGAAGTTGAATTAGTTAGAATTAGTTTGGCTCTGAGTAAAAGAGAAATCCGAAGTATGGATGGCTTAAACAAGGTAGAATTTTATTTCACATCCACATTTTTAGGAAAGTCTGGATGTAGGCAATGCTAGGGGAGATATCATGTTTGCACAAAGTGGTCAAGGACCACTGTCACACCCTCCTCTGCTATCCATTAGGTCTGGCCCTTCTCCTCAAGGTCCAAGATGTCTGTTAGAGCTCCTGTCATTACATCTTCATTCCAGGCAGAGGCAGAAGGATAGAAGGAAGGGAAGGGACGAAAAGGGCACATTCCTTTATTTGATAACCCAAACAATACTTTCAATCACACTGATTAGTCAAAACTTAGTCACACTTAACTACAAAGGGAGGCTGGGAAATTCAGTCTTTTAGCTGGAAAGTAATGTTCCAGTTTAAAATCTGTAATCTTTTATGAAGGAGAAGAGGGATAATAGATACAGGGCATTTTCCACCATAATGTGAGTATCAATTAAAATCTTCTCCAGAATGAAAGGAGAGAAAATAGAAATTATTTGGCATTGAAACTCTCTTCCCGTTTGTTCAATATTTTGGGGAAGCAAATTCTCTTGAAATACTTAAGAACTGCAAAAATTATTAAACAATTGACAGACCTCTCAGCCAACAAAAGATGGAAGAAAAGGAATAGACTTTTTCCCCTTTGTTCCATTTAAAAAAAAAAAAATCTCAGCAAGGACTGCTTGAGCTCAGAGAATTGTCCACCTCCATGTTTTTACCGTCAGTGGTCTGGGGATGTGTCAGTTTGTGGAAGCTGGAACTAGACTATTCTATGCCCCTGCCAGCCCTCGCCCACCCCCTCTAATGATACAACTTGCCTATACCTCAAGATGTTTTTTCACTGCTTCAGGGGAAGAAAAGATAATTCCAGCTCACCATAAGGCAGGCATTCTTGAATGGCACATTTACTGTTGACCAATAAAAGACCAAACCAGTTACTGTGGTAAAGACAAAACTGACCTAGAGATCATGATAATCGGTTCCAACTACTATTTGTTTGTTTGTTTGTTTACTCATTTTTTCACACAGGATTTTAGCTGATGCTATCAAACTAAATATTGCTTAGAAAATAAAACCACTGCAAAGAAAAAACATTGAGGCAATATCTTGAGTCTGAAATTTTTAATTACTATCTGAGGGCTATTTGAAATGTGAAGTCATGAATCAAAGAGAACTGAAAGGATTTTTCAAAAAATAAAAAATGGGGCTTCCCTGGTGGCACAGTGGTTGGGAGTCCGCCTGCTGATGCAGGGGACACGGGTTCGTGCCCCGGTCCGGGAAGATCCCACGTGCAGCGGAGCGGCTGGGCACGTGAGCCATGGCCGCTGAGCCTGCGCATCCGGAGCCTGTGCTCCGCAACGGGAGAGGCCACAACAGTGAGAGGCCCGCGTACCAAAAAAAAAAGAAATACTAGGGTGTTTGGGTGGAATGACAGACTTCCTACTTTGAGAATACATACACTCAGAGGGTTAGGATGGGAGAGTAGGGTCTTTAAAAATTCAATCTTGGTGAGTTTCCTCCAGGGAAAATATTCAATGCACTTCGCAAATAGCTGATCAGAAATTGCACTAGCCAAGGCACTAACTCAGGGACCTAGAAGCTCTCTGATGAGCCATGCATTAACTCTTTAGTTTCTGGATTGTGAAGAGGATCGCAGGACAGGGGTGAGGCTCAGGTCATTAAATATTGGCCAACCAGAATTTTAACAGTGTGTAAGGCTGTCCTGGGGCAAACGATCTGAATATCAGCCCCGTTCTACTCTTGCAGGCACTAATGAAGCCAGGCCCACGATCATTATGCCCACCTTCTTGCTCTCCCATATCATCCAGCTTCAGAGGGTCACTTAGCTCTTGTCACTTTTTGGAAATGGCCACCCAGTCCTGGAGAGAGTATTCAGGAAGACACAAACCCTACCTCTCTTTAGATCATTAATCCTAGTCACACTGGAAACATCAGGTGGGGAACAAGAGTTTCCATGTAATGTCTGGTGTACCCATATTCACGCAGGACTAAACAGAAATATACAGCAATATCACTGGAAAGGAAACTCAGAAAATTGAAATGCTACTCTTACTTTAAACAAGTCCTTTTCTGATTATACCTTGGTCTCCTCTGGACAGGTAAATTGGATTGGAATATGCTCTAATGTCTTCCACCTGCATATTTAAATCAGTGTCACTTTAATTCTGACTTATGAATGTGTATGAATAAGATTATGAAATTATTAAGTGGGAAAAACACAACAGAAAGACAGGCTTATTGGTGACACCAATCACAGTGACAAGATACAGTGGCTTGTTTAATTATTTTAAGAAAAATCAGATTCCCTCCAATAGCCGTCCATATTTGATGTTTTCTAATACACAGTAATTCTTCCTCTTTTTTACCTGGTAGATTTTCACTTTTAATAAAAAGTCTTCTTATTTAAAGATTTTGGAAAGGACAAAAG
Source organism: Neophocaena asiaeorientalis asiaeorientalis (assembly GCF_003031525.2). NCBI lineage: Eukaryota > Metazoa > Chordata > Mammalia > Artiodactyla > Phocoenidae > Neophocaena > Neophocaena asiaeorientalis. Next base: position 107,045 of record NW_020172145.1, read on the forward strand.
CTAAAGAAATTTAGGTTTACTTCCTATTTTATAGTTAATAGGTCTATTATTATGTCCCTGGCTTGTTCTCTCATTCCTCATGTTACCCCTTCCCCTTTCTTTTAAATGTCTCTTTCATCTGAATGCGGTTCCTATCAATCATTTGTTTTTTTATTAAGGTAAGATTCGCATAACATAAAATTCACCATCTTGCCATTTTAAATTGTACAATTCAGTGGCATATACTTTATTCACAGTGTATTGCATCACCATCTAATTCCAAAATATTTTGATCATATCAAAAAGAAATCTTATACCCATTAAGCAGTCACCCCTCACTCCTAGGTCCTAGCAACAGATAATCTGCTCTCTGCCTCTATGGATTTGCCTACCCTGGACATATATAGGATATAAAAGGAATCATACAAGATATGGCTTTTTTCTGTCTGGCTTCTTTCATTTAGCATAATGTTTACCAGGTATATCTATGTATTAGTACCTTTTTGTAGCTGAATAATATTCCACTGTAAGGATATACCACATTTGTTTATCCATGGATTGGTTGCTGGACATTTGTGTTGTTACCACTTTTTGGATATTATGAAAAATGCTACTGTGAACACATGTAGAAATTTTTGTTTGGACACCTGTTTTCAATTCTCTTGGGTAGGTACCGAGAAGTAGAATTGCTGGGTCATATGGTTATTCTATGTTTAATTTTCTGAGGAATCATCGAAGTATCTTCCACAAGTGCTGCACCATTCTACATTCCCACAGCAATGCACAAGTGTTCAAATTTCTCAGCATTCTCACCAACACTTATCATTTTCCATTTTTGTTGTTGTTATAGCTATCCTAGTAGGTATAAAGTGGTACTCACTGTGGTTTTGCTTTGCATTTCCCTAATGACTATTGATGTTAAGCACCTTTTCATGTGTTTATTGGTCATTAGTATATCTTCTCTGGAGATAAGTCCTTTGCTCATTTTCAAATTGGGTTGTTTGCCTTTTGTTGTTGAGTTGTACCTTCCAATCATTTTAAGCCAAAATGTTTTAACATTGGCTTTTCAAACCAATGACAAAGTTGCAAAATGAACTATACAAAATAAACAAAGCCTAGACTACTTGCCACACCCACTAAAACACACGCCCACACCAACACCCACCCACAGTCATTTTGCATTTTGATTTTTGAACTCTAATATGCCCATCCAGACAACAGATAAGTAAGTTATTTCTAGGGGAAATAATTTTTTTTAATTAACAGAAAGGAAAATAATTTATTCATGCATATATTTATTCAACAAATATTTCTTAATCATTCTGCTAGGCATTAGGACGACTGAAACCATTTGTGGTAACACTGCATCTTTATACCTATATCCACATAGGAAGATGCATTATAAAGGGGGGCTGTACATGAAAGCCATGTACAGTATGAAGAAAAGCAATTATAGGAAAAACTTAATTCAGTTTGCCCAGAGTTTAAAAGAAAATGAAATTCCCAAATGACTTAGAGACAGATGACTTGTGTTTTATCTTCCTTTGAAAAAGATACTATGTTAAACAGGAACAATGTCTCCCACACCACACACAAGGATATATCATCCAAACTCACTCATACAATTGAATTGATAGCTACTAATCAGGAGGCCTGAAATGTGTATTGTTCCTTTGCATTATTGGGGATAGCTCCAGAAAGCTGGATATCAAGAAAATTTTAAACTCAGATGTTAAAATGTGATTCCAAGTCGCTATTTTTGGATGAAAATCTAAGGAAGAAATCTATGAAACAAAGAATGTGTCTCCACAAGGTGAAAATAATATATTCTGATTCTCAATGCCTGAATTTGTGGAGAAGTGAGGCATTCACTTACTGAAGTGTACAGGTATTTAGGACGTGCTAAATAAGAGGTAGAATATAAATATAAAATTGGTAGTATGGAGTAGTGGTTTAGAACACAAGTTTGAAAATCAGGCCGACTTGGATCTGAGAACCTCGTGTCACTTACTAGGTTGCTCAGCCCAGCTTGAAGACCAGCCTCCTGACTCAGCTTTGTGACGCCGGGGCCGGGACTCTGTGAACCAGCTTCCAGCATTGCCCACTACCCTCAGTGAAGCTCCGCCAGCAGCGGGTACTAGAGGAAGACTGAATACCTGGAGGAAGGAAAGAAACCTGCCTGCTCCTGTCTGTTTCCTTTTGGTTTCCTGTTACTGTCAGCACCACCACCTTTGAACCTCAGAGGCAGCACTACTTGCAGTAGGAGAAGTTGAATTCAATTGAATCCAGTTTGCGGGTTTTTTCTTTTAACACTTGCTGACCAGTCCCACCAAATTTTCCCGAAGACACAAGGATCAGCTGTCTGCCCCCTCTCCTCAAAGGTGTGGGTCCCAGCCCAAAAATGAGCCTCCTCCAAATTTCTGAGTTTTAATAATTCCAAGATTTTCCTTCACTTCCCAACCTAAAAAGTGATAGTGGATTCCTGCTAGTTCTCCCTTCTGTGATACTTTTTTTTAAAAAATTGAAGTATAGTTGATTTACAGTGTTTCAGGTGTACAGCAAAGGGATTCAGTTTTATACACACACACACACGTGTGTACATCTCTTTTTTCAGATTCTTTTCCATTATAGGTTATTTCAAGATATTGGATATAGTTCCCTCTTCTATCAGTAGGACCTTGTTTATTTTATAATAGTAGTATGTACCTATTAATCCCAAATTCCCAATTTATCCCACCCTCGCTTTCCCCTTTGGTGACCAAAATTTGTTTTCTATGCCTGTGAGTCTAGTTCTGTTTTGTAAATAAATTCATTTGTATCATTTTTTGGATTCCACATATAAGAGATATCATATGATATTTATCTTTCTCTGTCAGACTTACTTCACTTAGTGTGATAATCTCTAGGTCCATCCATGTTGCTGCAAATGGCATTATTTCATTCTTTTTTATGACTGAGTAATATTCCATTGTATATATACACCACATCTTCTTTGTCCATTCATCTGTCAATGGACACTTAGGTTGCTTCCATGTCTTGGCTATTGTAAATAGTGCTGCAAGGAACACTGGGGGGCATGTATCTTTCCGAATTAGAGTTTTCATCTTTTCTGGATATATGTCCAGGAGTGGGATTGCTGGATCATATAGTAACTCTATTTTTAGTTTTCGAAGGAACCTCCATACTGTTTTTCACAGTGGCTGCATCAATTTACATTGCAGCAACAGTGTTGGAGGTTTCCCTTTTCTCCACACCCACCCTCTCCAGCATTTATTATTTGTAGGCTTTCTGATAATGGCCATTCTGACCGGTGTGAGGTGGTACCTCATTGTAGTTTTCATTTGTGTTTCTCTAATAATTAATGATGTTGAGCAGCTTTTCATGTGCCTGTTGGTCATCTGTATGTCTTCTTTGGAGACAATGTCTATTTAGTCTTCCTTCTCTGGTATCTCAGTGCTCTTTGGTTGCTTTTTCAATTCTCCAATAACCTCTAACAATTGTTTACATTCTCTCTGTTAAAATAACTGACACGGCTTCTGTCTCCTGATGAGACCCTGAATGGTATGGTTCCCCAGCTGCCAGCTGGTTGCCTTCTGGTCCTATTTCTCTCCAATAGGACTGGGAGTTCTCAGAGTTGCTGCTGAGAAGCTGGTTTCTATCACTGGGAAGCCAGCAGCCTCCAAGGTGTTAATATACTAAGAAATCTAATCTCATGCACTCTCCTAACCCTTGTGTGAATCAGTGTGACAAAAGTCTCCTGAAAAAGACATCTTCTGAAAAAAGGCAAATTGAAAAAGACATAGAGTCAATTAGTGTTATCCTGGGGTGGGGGTGGGAGCAGGGATTGACTGCAAACATGCATGCCAGGGACGTTTGGGGAGTAATGCATAAGTTCTAACACTGGATTGTGATGATGGTTCCGTAAATTTACTAAAAATCGTTGGATTGTACACTTAAAATGGATGAATTTTAAATGTAAATTAAAGCTCAGTAATGCTTTTGTTTGTTTGTTTTAATCAGCCTTTTAAAACTAACATAAATGATCTTTGTGATCAAGGCCTACCATAGAGTGAGATGGTCATTTACGCCAGGATTCTCATTCATGAAAGACCTCAAATTTTGACATCCAGGCTTGTTCATTCCCAACATTAGTTATTAAAATATAACCACAGTTTTTGTGACTCTAGGCCTCTCCACAACTGAGCTGTTTGTCTTCAATATCCAGTAAATACTTACTAATGGCATAGGATTTCTCTCTTTGGTATCTGAACTTATCTCTAAGATGTTCCAAGTCCAAAGACTTGAAAGGCTAGGAGCCTTGGAAGACTTGGTAGGCTAGGAAAGTTAACACTTACTAAGCCTATCCACCATGGAACAGGCACCAAATTCTTTGCTTTACATCATAATTTAAGCTTATTTTTACAATAATGATATCTATGTGATGGGCATTCCAAACCAACCATTTTATAGAGAAGAAAACTGAAGCACTTAAAAGTGAAATAACTTGTATAAGATGATGTACTCAGTAAGTAGGATGGTTAGATTTATTTATTTTTTTAATAAAGTTATTTATTTTTGCCTGCATTGGGTCTCTGTTGCTGCGTGCAGGCTTTCTTTAGTTGCGGTGAGTGGAGTTACTCTGCGTTGAGGTGCACCAGCTTCTCATCGCAGTGGCTTCTCTTGTTGCGGAGCATGGGCTCTAGGCACGCAAGCTTTAGAAGTTGTGGCACGCGGGCTTCCGTAGTTGTGGCTAATGGGCTCTAGAGCGCAGGCTCAGTAGTTGTGGCACACGGGCTTAGTTGCTCCGCAGCATGTGGGATCTTCCTGGGCCAGGGCTCGAACCCGTGTCCCCTGCATTGGCAGGCGGATTCTTAACTACTGTGCCACCAGGGAAGCCCTAGATTTAAAATCCAGCTTTTTGCACATGAAATGACATTTTCATGAAAACCTTGGTGCCTCTTTTCAGTGAGGCATTTCTGAGGGCAAAGAGAGAATTCTACAGGGTATGCCTTTGAATAAGAATATCAGTTAAATCAATTTAAATAGCAAGTTACTGGGGCTTCCCTGGTGGCGCAGTGGTTGAGAGTCCACCTGCCGATGCAGGGGACGCGGGTTCGTGCCCCGGTCCGGGAAGATCCCACGTGCCGCGGAGCGGCTGGGCCCGTGAGCCATGGCCGCTGAGCCTGCGCGTCCGGAGCCTGTGCTCCACAACGGGAGAGGCCACAACGGTGAGAGGCCCGCGTATCGCAAAATAAAATAAATAAATAGCAAGTTACTGTTTAAGACTGTATGAATTATGAACTTAGAAATCTTTAAGGTCTCAAATGGTAGGTGACCCACAGTGTATTTTACATAGGTATTAGCGGTAGGTATTTCTCCCTAGTTTCTTTAGGTTCTTTTTGATTCAAATGCTTGGCAAAACTTTGCATTATGTTGTTTTATAATGTTCTATGCTGACAAGTGGTAAACTCTGAGAAAATTCATTTCTTTTATTCCAAACCTATAAAACCAACATTGTGCATTTTTGTCTATGGTAGCCCTGTGCTCCTGGCTACATGTTTAAAGTTGGTGTTCCCCTGGGGTTGCCCAAGCCAAGACAATCAACTTCAAAAATACACCTGAAGACAAAACACATTTTTTAAATTGAGAAAACCAACAGAAAGCAGAAACAGTATATTTTAAAACACACATAGAATTTTTTTTTAATTATTAAGGGAATTCATCAGAGCTTGTTTTGTCGTTTTTTTTTCATTGAAATGAACTTTGCCGTATTTTAAAAGAGAAAAAAAAAATCAGCTGAAATAATTTGTTTGTGGTTCAAGTCCAGCCATGGCAGAATTTTAAACAGAAATTTGAATATAGGTCCCCAATTCCAGTATTTTACAGAGAATGTGAAAATTTTTAATATTTTACCACAGAAAAACGATATTTATCTTTAGATAGCTATCCCATAATTTGATTAAAAACTGATGTTAAAATTGAATCTCCATCCTGTGGCAAGAGCATAAAGGCCAAATCCACTTGGTGCTTTGGTTCTTGAAAGTGATGACAGAATTGCAATGGCATACAAAAGTTTACATTATCCACCTTGGATGAGGGACATAATGGCACAACTATAGTTGTGAGGTTCAACTAAGGCTATTTAGTTGTGAGGTTCAACTAAGGCTATTTCCACTAAGAAATAAATAACTTTTTAAAGTTATTTTTAAACTTTTTAAATGAAAATACTGTCAAAGTTTACCTCAGAGAAGTTGGCTAAGGAGTTGAAGAGATAAAGGAATTTTTACTTTTCATATTATATTATTCTGTGTTTAAACTTTAATGAAAGTGCTAAAACTTTTATTTTATCATGGGCATGCATTGCTTTGTTAATGAAGGAAGTAATTACTTTCAAAAAGGATTATTTCAAAAGAAGAAACAAAAAATGACTTAGGAAGAGTCACATAATTTTTAAAGAAATTTTTCATTACAGATGGATAATGTCACCCCAGGAGACATATGCTCCCTGGGGTAAAAGTGCAATTATCAATAAAAGCAAAATAAGAAGCAGTTTTAATGCCTAGAGGAAAAAAACACAGAGTGTGTGGCCTGGGGCCTTTGAGTAAACCGGTGATACTCAAAGTACCCACCACCATAAGATGAGGAACCTGTGCAGAATATAAGTTAAAACACAGCTTCCTTCTATGAGAAAATCTTGCTATAGAAAATCAATCAATCAGTCAGAGGAACTGAAAAGTGTGCTTAATGACTAAGGTGATTTACATTCTGATGCAAGTTGATCACAATAGCTGGGCGACCAGAGACCTCAATTTGAGTAGCTCTGGAGCCTACAAACTCTAGAAAAGAAACGGAAGGAGAAAGGTTTAGGCTGTGAGTCAGTCAGGGCTCAATGGAGGACACAGAAATCACTCTAGACATTTCAAGCAGAAAAGGATTTAATACAGGGAATTCAGTGCACACAGAAATGTTGGAAGGCTAGAAGCAAAGGTGTCAAGTCAAAAAGGCACCACTTAGCCAAGTTGAAGAATTTCCACCATAGCTCCAGCCCAGAGATCAGGAAGTTATAATTACTGCCACTGCCACCACTGCTTCTTAACATTCATGGAGCTGGTGACTAGACAGAGGGCTGCTGAGTCTGGTCAATGCAATCAACTCTAAGCCTTGATGAGCTTGCTTGCCAGCTGACAATGACCTCCATCTCTCCTCTGCCTCCCAAATGTCATACCATTGCATCTATCTTACAACCAGAATCCTAGCTTCAAGGAAGCCTGCCAAAGGTAGTCATTAGCTTTTTGGTCCCTGAAGAATAAGGATATGTATAGAAGACTGCAGGAATAGAAGTCAATACTAATTGACTCTATCTAGCCTGATAAGAGATGTTTTGTAAAAATGAGTCTTCAAACATAGGAAGGACATTATTGCAGAAGAATAACTAAACATATTCTGAGTAGTGCCTGAGAGCAGGCTAGAACACTTGATGTGCCCTGGTGTATCTCCCCAAGTGGGTGTTCACTGGGATCCACATCTTTGGGTTAGGATCACTTCTGCTTCGAATATGTTCATTCTGGGGCTCAGGCTGAAAGAGCAGTGGCTATCCAGGGCATGATCGGCTCATGGAGATGAAGCCAAACTACACAAGCACATGTAAGCCTTTGCTCACATCACATCTACCAACATTCCATTGTCAAATGCAAGTCACATGACCAAGTTCAATATTAGTGGTCCACCCACAATGGAAAAGCACTGAAATACTACACAGCAAAGGGATGCACTATCATGGGGATAGTGATAGTAAAGAACTGGGACCAATTACCCAATAATCTACGACAACTTCCAAAGTCTTTTCTAATGGTACCATTCTGCATTCTATAATTCAATGATAGAGATTCATGAAAATATGTGAACTACTTCAACTCTCCAGTGGTTATCCACTTTCTTGCCCCCAAAACACAGATGACTAATCTCAGCCAAACCTATCCTTTTCTTGGCCCTTTCTATCTCAAAGGAAGAGTTTTCCCTCTCTAACCAAGACCCATTCTCAAGTTCTGTTCTAAGATTCAGCCCCCAAGTCTCAGAGACTTTCATTCATCCCTAGTCCCTCTTATTCTCTCCTAAATCTTCACCCTGGCTCCTTACCCAGATACAATCAAGCATTTGACTTATTATACTAAAAATAAAAGCTCCCCCATGGCATTATATCTCCTCTTACACTCTGCAGCACTCTGAAATCTGCCCACAACTGCTTACACAAAGAACAAAGGGATATTTCGCCAAGTTTACTGTTTATTGTTGGATGCTTTGGTAAGGCACAAGATATAACATTCCCGTTCCTGCCTGAGTTCCATGTCAAATGAGAAAGATGAAAAAACATGAAGGTAATATTGAAGAAATGTGGCTTAGATGTGAGAGCCAAATGCACCTATCAACTTCCCATGCCCTCAACACCAGTCAATGTGAGGATAGTTTGGGTCTGCAGGGCAGACACACTTCACCCAGGTTTCTGGCTTACTGTTATAGGTAGAAGAGGAAGGAGAAGTGTTCAAACTCTGTCCTACTCCATGGTTAGTTTTGTTAATAGATAAGTGCCAATGGAGAAAAATGGGCCAACAGCAACAACCTAAGACCCAAGAAAAAGATGTAGGAATAGTAGTAAAGTGATGGGTAAATTGCCCCTCATGGAGACTAGAGGACTGGAACAGAACCCTCTAAGAGTTACTTTCTGGGTCTTTAACTTGATTGAGTTCTCTGGGATATTTACACTATTGTTCCTTCTGGAATATATACACTTCCCTTCCTCTGGAAAGCTTTTTTTCCCTTAATTTCTCAGAAACCCTCATTTCTAGGTTTTCCTCTTAATACTCTGATCTGTCCTATTTTATCTCTCTAATGGCAGTGATCACAGGGATACTACCCTGTTTTCCCATTCTGCAGTGTCCCTTGGAAATCCCATCCACTCCTGTAACTCACTCTCACTCATGTGCTCTAGACCCATAGAACTGGATATTTATCTGCCTACCAGCCATTTCACCTCAAGGATGCCCATCTGCATGTCAAATGCAAAAGATCAGAGCAAATTTTCCATCTTTTCCCCAAAGCACGCTTTCTCTTCTATTGCCTCTGCCTTTGTGAGTGGCACTAATATTCACCCAATCTTCCAGGCCACAAAACTTAAGAAACATCCTGACTCTTCTCTCTTCTCTCCCTCTCTGCCCTCTCTGCCACATTACGAGGTCCAGCGGACTCCATTTCTTAAATGTCTTTCAAATCAGTCCCCCCGCCACCTCCGTTTCTACTCGCCTTGCCTCAGTTGGAATCCTCTGTATGCTTTCAAATCTAATTTACTATAATAGTTCCTCAAATACTATGTCCAATTTCAACTCCTTTAGAGTTGACATCTTTTGCTTGGGGTTGTTTCTTTTACTTTATTTTTACTTTCTTTTTTTCCTATCTAACATCAATTACCTCTTCTTTTGTTAGCAGTCTCCCAATTTGGCTGAATGGATATAAGGTACCAGTGTGTTTTCTTTTTAAAAAATTCTTTTCAATCGGTGATGTATGTGTGATGTATACAGCAGGTCCCCAATGGCTGAAATATTTGAGTAACCAGAACTGTCTGTTGTTTAATAATGGTGGTGTATAGAAAAATTACAGGATGTGTTAAGGGTCAGGGAATTAGAAAACAATAAAGGATTTCCTAAGAAAAATAAACCCATCAAACCAGAGGATCAGTGATTCTTTGCCTTCTTCTTCCTGGTCACTAGTAATGATTTAATATCCTCAGGGCTCAGTTGTGTAGCTTCTGTGGGTTTTGCATCAAGCGAACATGGTTCCTTTGAGTAGTACTGCATCTGTTACAATATCCAAGTTAGTGAAACCCACTCCATAAGCTTATGCTATACAATTTGTGCTTTCTTTTGTGTGTAACTCCCCCTGAAACACTTTTCTATCAAAGTAACAGTTACCTTAGATGTGTTGAAACCCACCTAAACATAAAGTGTTCACTTTAGTCTGTCACACACTGCTTCCTCCACCTTATATACTAGAAGGAAGTCCTTTGGCTTGAAAGCTTTGCCAGTGCTTGAGAAAGTAAATCACTTTCAAGTTCAGGGTGAATATTTTCAAAAGGATTTTACAAAGCGTTTTAATGACAACACTGTCTCTCTTCCCCCAACCTCTGCTCAAACCTGATTCTGAACTCTTTAAATTCAACACCAAGCTTAGATTTTTATTTAGGCTGTAAGAGCTGAACGAATTTTTGTTTCCATCTCAATCTCACCCACTCACTTTAGAGCCAAAGAGACAGAGACCAGGAAAGAGCAAAACAGTTGTTCAAGGTCTCGATATGTTTGACATGACTGAGATTTATTTCCCTAATAGTCTCAGGATTTTGAACAGCAGGGATTTCTCTAACCCTCAGACTATGGCACCTGTCTTGCCTGATGCCCTGGCCTCCGGCTCTAACTCAGCTGACACTCATGATCTCCCGTAAAAGGCCAACTTTGGCCTCTTTTCCTTAAATCCAAAGAGCCCTCTTCAAGCCTTTCTCAGAGGGGGCAGCCACTGGGGGTGGGGCTGGGGAATTTCTGCTAAGGCTGAGCAGTGAGCCATGGCTTCTGGTGGCTTATACCCCTTATCAGAAAGAACGTCCCTAGTGTAAATAGATGTTGCCAAAGCCACTGGCTCAGAGAGGCAGCTGGTACCCAAAATGAAATACAACCAACAACTCTGGCTGCCCAATGTAACTGGGGGTCCGGGGGTGGATGGGAAGGTGGTAGCAGCATAATTTTCTCTTCCACAAACACAAAAATAAAATGATTGAGGCTCCCTTTTCCTTTTGGCAATCCCCCTGCACACACATACATAAACACACACAGTGACAACAATAACCACTACCTATCCTAGCCAGCTATTATTTTGTGGTTTTGCTATATATTTACATCTGTTAATCTGGTGGGGGAGGGGAGGGGGAGGACGAAGATACAGTGTAATTTCCTCCAAGTATTTGAATATTTCCACTTTTTCCAGAGTCATCATCTTTACTTTGTATCCTAAAGTATAAGGAATATACATGAAACGGCTGAGATTCCAATAGTTAGCCTTCTACTTCCAACTGCCAGGGAGTTCAAGTGTTCATTTTCCAGTTGTTTTTTAGTCACCCAAGAAGACAAGCAAGGGATAGAGCCCAGCTCACAGAATCTATGAAGAAAAATGCTATACTATTCTACTATGAAATGTGAAATGGGATGAACCTGAAAGTAATGATATCCCCCCATCTCCAGAAGTATTCAAGCAAGGCGTGAAGAAACAGTTGATCAAGATTTTGTTAAAAGGGGTTCAAGCATCTAGCTGAGGGTTGGAGGTCATTAAGTTGCCTTCTAACGTTGAACCCTTTAGGCCCACTTGTGGTTATGCGCTACGAGCAGTTACAGCATTGATTGGAAAGTGGACTGCAAATGAAAATAAAGGAAGTGCAGAACAAGACTTCATGGAAGCTAGTGAGGTAGATTTCAAGGAGACACCAGTTCTACAAATCAGAACATCAAGGCAATAAATCCTTGCTTTAGTCAATATTTATCTTTCAAGTTAATCTGTCTGGAAGTTGAACAAAAACAAGAATTAAGTGCTCTGGCTATCTTCTCCATATATATAATCACTGAAGCTATGCAAGTTAGATTGGTGTCTGGGTGCCTAAAAATTGACTGTTGGGGATGTTATTTTGCAAAGAACATTCTGAAGGCAAAATGGCCTAAAGAGCTTGTAAAAACTCATTTTCTTTCTGAGAATCGAGTACAATTGTAGTTAAGGCAGACAACTGTTGTCACTGAACTTGGCAAGAGCCCACGGAGAGAACCCATTTGTATTTGCGAGTTGACTAGTGAATACTATTGCAAAGTGTCATCGATCCCAGACAGTGTGAATGATACTAAGGCTGACTACTTTTACTTCTTCTTCCTTTCTTATCACAAACCAATAGTTTGGGAGTAAATCGATGTCATTGTTTTTATAGGTAGAAACTCCATGTTATTCGAAAACTATCCCTCCCACTGAACAGCTTCATCTTTCAGAGAGAGAACCAGGCAGGCAAAATTGGTTCAGAATCAGGTGGCAAAAGAAACACCCATGATCCAAGAGAATTAAGTCACCTAATATCACAAGGACAAAAAATATCAATGTGGGGCAGGAACAAGAATCATGCTTTTGTAAGCAGGATGGGGTATTTTATCGTTGACATTGTTTAGAATTGCTAATGCACGGTGATAATACAAAGCAGACCAACTTTTAGTCAGCTTCATGATAGATTTTTCCTTTCTATAGAGACAAAGTGTCACTTCATGGCTGCACTAGGGCAGAACCTGCCTCCCCCCACTCCAGTAAGGCACCATGTGTGAGCATCCTCTAGCCTTTCTCCCTCACAGGCTCTCTCCACCTCACCTCCTTTTGGAGGAATATTCCATGTCTGCCTGCCGGTCCTCATAGCCTCTTATTTTGCTAATTAGGATAATGAATAAAAAGATTTGAGAAGTGGAAGGAGCCAGAGATAAGCCAGGGGATTTTTTTAATTGAAAAGAGATATTTAGAGGAATAGAAAGGGAATAGGTGATCCAAAAAGGTACAGTGGGTAAGACTACTCCTGTTCCAGCCTCAACCACCACGACTGGTACAGTAGAATGAAGGGTGCATCCACGATTCAAGAATCTCTTGAGCTGAGCTTCAGGAAGGGATGGGAATTGGCAGCGAGAAAAGTTTGGAGGTAGCCAAACTTTAGAAGCCATTCAGAGGCCATTAAGCTTAAACAAGGCTGGGGAAATAGCAAAAGGGAGAAAGAGACTACAAATGAATACCCGGGCCTTGTTTGATCCATGAAACTGAAGGCAGATTATTTTGGGCACAAAACTGTAATGGTCAAAACACTACCTTCATTTGTCACCTTTCACATGGGGAGTTTAATACGGTTTACAACTCTTGAAACAGAGGCATCTTTTTAGTTTCACTGAGAGTCATTCCCTATCCCATATAGGGAAAATCAGGCACAGAGGCTTAAATAACATATTTGAGGTCACACAGCAAGTGTAGAATGCAGCAGAAAATAATGCATGGGCTTCACAAATCCCCTTTCACCACCCCCTTCACCAACCCCCTCTTCCTTTTCTTCCCCTCTTGACATCAATTTTCAAAGTCAACCAACTCCAGCCCACAAATAGTAAAATGTCATGTCTCCATGGACTAACTCTCCCAGGAAGATCATGACTTTATTAATGTCCCTGACACTGGGATAAGAATCCATGGGTCAGAATAGGAGGACCAGAGGACAATGAATCTGCCAGAGAAATGCTGGCCATGGCTTTTCTGTTCCTAACTCTTTGTCTTTTCTCTTCTTGCCCAACTTCTCCAGCCAACTCATCTGCAGCCTCTTTCTAGCAAAACTGGTGAAAATAAACTGCCTTGGGGGATGAGTCAATACATAACTTTGGATGAGTGGGTATCAGGAGAAGTTGTGAAATGAAGATGTACAACTGTGTGTGTACTGAGATATAAACACATATATTAACTCATACACACACGCGCACGCACACACACACAGAGCCTTTGCTATTTATTTTTGCCTCAGTAACTAGAAAAGTATCTCCTTTATGCTCTGCCCTGTCCTGCCCAAGCCAGTTTTCAATTGTTCTGGAAACAACCTAAGGAACTTTAGAGCCTGATTGGAATCACTGGATTTCGTGTTATTTCCAGCCTCATGGTCAAACCACCACAGTACGCAGCCTAAAAGATGGGGGTGACAATGTTCCTTCTCTCAAGTACTCACTGGCCTGCCTTTGCTGATTTCTTTGCCTATACCTCACCTTCCCACTACTAGCACTGGGAGGAACTGTTGAAGGGAACTGATGTCCTCTGCAGGCCTGTTGCTTGTGGCTAACCATTACTTATGGTCTCAATTCTCTGTTTTCTTTCTCTTGTTTCTATGAGGAAAGCAGTGATTTTTCTCTTTGTTTCTCTGCCCTCTGCCCCTCACATCATATCTCTCTGCACTTGCCAGGGAAACAATATACATCTGAAAAGTTCATTTTGACACAGAGAAGAAGTCATTCTAAACTCTCAATGTGACATAGGAGGAATATGTCGTCTGCAAGATAAAGTCCACATTCCTAAACATACATGGCTCGTGTTTATTTCTCCAGCCTTATCCAGGGCTGATCCTCGGGATAAAAGCCAAACCAAATTATTTATGTCTCTCAAGAAGCGCCCTGTTATTTCTCATTGCCAGGTCTTCAATCACACAAGCATTGGACCTGCCTTAACTACCGTTTCCCACATCATCTACCTGATGATGGCCTACTCATTCCTCAAGAGCCAGCCCTGTGGCCTATGCTGTGAATGCTTCCCAAAACCACCCATAAAGTATTCATCACCCAGTCTTTTTGTGTGTAGTCTGTTGCTCTTATATCATTATATTGAAATTTTATACATCAGTTTCCTTACTATGTCATGTATTCCCAATTATGTCTTGTTTTCATACCCAGAATCTACCACAGCAAGACTTTCATAATAGGCTTTCACTAAATGTGGCTGAATGAATGAGTGAATGTGAGTCTATCTTCCCTTTGGATCCAAAGGACATTTAAAAATTACTTTAGGACTTCCTGATGAGACTTAAAAGCCTAGCAACTTGGCGTCATCGTTATTGAAGGCACGTAGGCTATCTGACTCTATGCAGAGAAAATTAAAATAACAAAAGCAAAGATCTTATCCATTAGGAAATGTGTGTAGTGCCAAAGCTCTGATATTAATCTCGCTCACTCCTAATTTCTTCAGATCCCTCACATCAGAGAAGATAAGATCTTCCTTTGCCTTATCTCTGAATAAATTAAATTTCTGATTAGAGCCAAGGGATGGTTTTACATAAAGCAGGTTTTAAAAATGAGAAAATTCTTGCAGGAGTCATTTCAGAGCTGGGTCCTCATCTGCAACAGGACAGTATGTGACTGACCTTTAAATTCAATAAGGATCTACAACCCGGGCCCTTACTGTTCTTCTCAGGGTGATGGAATGAGTGTTCTGGGAGTCTTGCCAAATGTCCCATCTCTAAAGTCCAGGAAGTAAAAAGAGTAAGTGATTTTCTACCATTTTAACCTTTCAAATTATTATTACAGGTTAAAACTGATCTTTTTGGCTCTCTATGACCCAGAAACTTAACCAGTACTTCCATACTTTTGTAGTCAGCTCACTTGTAATGGATCGAGGAGGAGTTAAAAGATTTAGAATAGATAAAAATAATTTTACTCGGGATAACAGTAGTTTGAAGGTGAGCCATGGGTTTGACATATTAAACATAGCTCTTCTCCTAGGTTCTGAGATAAAGGGATGCTTTCCAACCATGGAACAAGAAAAGACGATAGAAAGGTATCTTTAGAGAAATAGGCTTCTTAGCGGCACTTTGCTAAACACAGCTTCTTTCTGCCTCAGTTCTCAAGGGCTAGACAAAAAAAAAAAAAAAAAAAAAAA
>NW_020172145.1:122540-201902 GCF_003031525.2 Neophocaena asiaeorientalis asiaeorientalis
AAAAAAAAAAAAAAAAAAAAAAAAAAAATCCCTCCCTGGATCCTGAGACTGAGGGGTTATCAATATCCAAAGATCAAAAACAGCTTGCCCATAGATCTGCCTGGAGTGTGGTCAAGTGGCTACTGGGCAGCGTAGGTAATCAGAAAGTCCTTTTTTTTTTTAATTTATTTTTGGCTGCGGTGCATCTTCGTTGCTGTGCGCGGACTTTCTCTGGTTGCGGCAAGTGGGGGCTACTCTTCGTTGCGGTGCGCGGGCTTCTCATTGCAGTGGCTTCTCTTGTTGCGGAGCACGGGCTCTAGGTACACGGGCTTCGGTAGTTGTGGCTCGCGGGCTCTAGAGCACAAGCTCAGTAGTTGTGGCGCACGGGCTTAGTTGCTCCGCGTCATGTGGGATCTTCCCAGACCAGGGCTTGAACCTTTGTCCCCTGCACTGGCAGGCGGAGTCTTAACCACTGCACCACCAGGGAAGTCCTAATCAGAAAGTCTTAAAAAGTATTTTGATAAAGGGCATCGAATCCTTTCTGGAACAGAATAGATTATAATAAGCAAATTAATTAAGCAGCTGAAATATTGATCAGTGATGTCATTAACCCAATATCCGTGTAGCCAAACAACACAGGCTTCCATAGACAACTGAGAGTTCTGAGCAAATGGTCAATGAAATAGTGCAACCTTATCGAAAAAGACAAAAAGCGGCACAAGAATGGAGCACAAAGTTTAGAAAACCCTTCCGAGGCCCTTAGAGGTCTTAGGTATTTGAAGGGTTGTTCACACCTTATATGTAAGGCAACAGAGGAATGTGAAATGACACAGAGAAGAGAAAGAATAAACAAGAGGTAAAAAAGAGCCACATCAATAAAACAGCATGAGATAAAGCAGAGAAATTTCACATTTTAAAATTAAGTATAAATTTATAGGGAATCTAATGAGCCTTCATGTACTGCTAGAGACCTACGGACTAAGATTTTACCAGATTCTAACAAGGGAAACCAGTGGTTTAGAAGAGTCATGCCTCTAGATAGGCCTAAGGAGACTATTTAGAAAATCTGTTTAGATTTCATCCTTTGTGTCAGCCTAGCTTTGTTCAATTAATCCCTACTATAGAGTCCCAAGTTAAAGGCTGTTATTCAGCTGTGAAAGTAGAATCATTAAAATCAAAGAAGAAAAATAAAAGGAATCCAAATCGGAAAAGAAGAAGTAAAGCTGTCACTGTTTGCAGACGACATGATACTCTATGTAGAGAATCCTAAAGATGCTACCAGAAAACTACTAGAACTAATCAATGAATTTGGTAAAGTAGCAGGATAAAAAATTAATGCACAGAAATCTCTGGCATTCCTATATACTAATGATGAAAAATCTGAAAGTGAAATCAAGAAAACACTCCCATTTACCATTACAACAAAAAGAATAAAATATCTAGGAATAAACCTACCTAAGGAGACAAAAGATCTGTATGCAGAAAATAAACCCAATAAATATGAGCCTGGTTTTGGTGCCTTGGCAGCAATAAAGGAGACGAGGTTTTTGGTTAACAGTTACACTAGTAAATTTCTTACGTCTGAACTAAAACCAGGGTTCCTCAACCTCAGCACCTTTGAAATTTTGGACCAGATAATTTTTGTTGTGGTGGTCTGCCCTGTGCGTTGTAGGATATTTAGCAGCATCTCTGGCCAATAATACACACGCGCGCACACACACACACACACACACACACACTCAACCAAAAATGTCTTGGCGGGGGAGGAGGGAGTCAGAAGTGGGAGGGGGAGGAGGACAGGAGGCAAAATTGTTCCTGATTGAGAAACACTTAGACTAAATCTAAATTGAACATTGCCTGGTGAGTAACAGTGATAATTGCTATTCCACATGATAGTCATGGGGCATTTCACGTTTAAATTCTCAGGCTTATTAAACTCTTCATATCAAATTTCCAAAGGGGTCTTTGATTTTTGCAAATGTCATTACATATTTGCACGCAGACAGTTAATTAAAATCAATTTTAAACTATCAATACTGAACTAAAATCCCCCAATTTCCCACAAAATGAAATCCCACAAAATGAAACTATGTGTGGTTGCAAGAGATAGAAGTGCACGACTTTCATTTGTTTGTTCTTTTTTTAAAAATATATGTACGCATTCAGAAAAAACATTTCTGTTCACTTTTTAGGGCACATTACAATCTACCCTTGTCACTCTGACGAATGTTTCCTTCATTGTTGGAAATAATTCCGACTAACAAAGGAAGAGAGGGGGCTGCACTCCTCCAAGCACTTTGAATCTATGTAAAGTTGGATTTAATCACTTAGTGATTCATACGCGTTCTCCACATTACTTTCCAGAGCAATTTCAAGAGGGAAGAAAACAAAAAAAACCCACCAAAGTTACTGTCCTAGTGGCAGAGTCATTTGCAGTGATCAACTACCATTCATACGGTTTTGATGAAAAATGCCTTGTAAAGAGGGATTCCTGCAAGAAGACAGAGTATCTGTAGTTACCTTTTGACATTCAGGGGAAAAAATTGCGATTACAGTTTCCTGAGTGGCCAAGTCTATGGAGAAAATATCCATTCACACTCCCTCTAGGGTTGTTCTGCCACTACCCCTTTCCCAGCAGTTTCTGAAGGGCATCTGAGTCTAAATGATTTTCGAGTTTATTTCAGCATCGCTATCCTGAGACCTATGTGGACACACAGGTGAGGCTGTTTGTGTCTTGCATGACATGAGGAAGTAATTTGAATGTCCTCATCCACCTGACCTCTGATATAGTCACACATCATGCACTGACCCACCAATAAATCCTAAATTCTTTATTCTACAACCTGAGGTTGATGGTGCACCAGAGTATTTGGAAATGGCATTTGTAATTGGTCTCCTTGGCATTTGACCGCCTTCTTTCCCAACTGCCTTTTGACTTGTCTTGCCCCACTTACTCTCCTCACCTTATAAGGCCCTCGGGAAGAACCTGGACCATATTCTAGTTCTGGATGCCAACCTTTCTACTGACCACTTTCTACTGACCACAAATCTTTACCTTCCCTTTATGAACAATAAAAACTGTGGAATCTGTTGTCAATAACAAAATATACAGAGGTATGTGGTCTAGACTGATTCAAAATTCTAAATCTTAAATCATCCAGTTTTTACTCTACTTTACGGAAGATGGTATTTTCCAAAGTTCGCAGCAATATTTCTCATCCACATGCTCTTTTAAAACACTGCCACTCCCTCCCCATCAAGAGGTGGAGTCTACGCCCTCGCCTCTTAAACCTGGGCAGGCCTTTGTGAGTGCCTCACCAAGAGAGTATAATGAAATAGACACTTTGTAACTTTCAAGGGTATGTAATAAAAATTCCATGCCTTTCTGCCTGCTCTCTTAGGATACTCACTCTTGGGAGCCCATCCACCAAGCTAGGAGGAAGCCCAAACAATCCATGGAAAGGGTCATGTGGAGAGAAACTAAGGACCCTGGTCCATAGCCCTGAGAGCTCCCAGCTGACTGCAAACACCATCTGGCCAGACAGCTGATTGAGCCATCTTGAAAGTAAATATTTCATTCCCCGAGTAAACTGATAACTGACACCATATAGAGGAGGGACAAACCTGATAAGAGGCAATTTAAGCTTTACCCGAACTGCAGGTCTATGAGCAAAATAAATGATTTAGTGGCTTTAAGCAACTAAATTCAGGGGTAGTTTGTTATGCAGCAAAGGATAACTGATACATACTTTATTATTTCAAGTGAAATTAGCAAGTATGTTTTAAACATAATGCATTCTAGGAATTTATCCAGATAAAACTCTTGGACGAGTGCCAAGGTAAATATTTTAGAAGTGTTTATTATAAGACTGTTTACAGTAAAGAAAAAAATGTTTAATCTAAATGTCCAGTAAACTGGACTATAAAAATAATATATGACATATTTTTGCAATTGTGTGATACTGGGCCATTATTTGAAAAGGTGACATTTGACATATATTGATATAAAAATTTTTCAATAATGACCAAACAGCAGGGGTTTTTGTTTGTTTGTTTTATTTACTACAATTGACATATAACATTATATTATTTTCAGGTGTACAACATAATGATTCAACATTTGTATACAGTGTGAAATGATCACAATAAGTCTAATTACCATCTGTCACCATACAGTTACAGTTTTCTTTTTTTCTTGTGATAAGAACTTTTTAGATTAACTTTCTTATAAACATCAAATTTGCAGTACAATATTATTGACTGCAGTCACCATGCTACATTACATTCCCATTACATTTATTTTATAACTGGAAGTTTCTATCTCTTGATCCCCTTCACCCATTTTGCCTACCACCAATAACCCTCCCCTCTGACAATAACCAGTCTGTTCTGTTATCTCTGAGTTTTGTTTTGTTTGTTCGTTTATTTTCTTTTTTAGATTCCATATGTAAGTGAAATCATATGATATTTGTCTCTCTCTTTCTGATTTATTTCACTTAGCATAATACCCTCAAGGTCTCTCCCTGTTGTCACAAATGGCAAGATTTCATTATTTTTATGGCTGAGTAGTGTTTCATTGTATATATATATACCACATCTTCTTTATCTACTCACCCATTGATAGATACTTGTTTCCATATCTTGGCTATTGCAAATAATACTGCAATGAACAAAGGGGCACATACATCTTTTGAAATTAGTGTTTTTGTTTTCTTCAGATAAATACCCAAAAGTGGAATTGCTCGCTGATACTGGTAGTTCTATTTTTAATTCTTTGAGGAACCTCCATACTGTCTTCCACAATGGCTGCACCAATTTACATTCCCACCAACAGTGCACCAGGATTCCCATTTCTCCACATCCTTGCCAACAACTGTTATTTGTTGTCTTCATGATGACAGCCATTCTGACCGGTGTGAGATAGTATCTCATTGTGGCTTTGATGGTTCAAAGACACATGAAAAGATGTTCAACATCACTAACCATCAGGGAAACTCCTAACTGCTGTGGCTAGGACTTCCAATATTCTGTTGAATAAAAGTAGCGAGCATGGGCTTCCTTGTCTTGTCTCTGATCTTAAAGGAAAAGATATGTCCCATTTGATCATGGTATACAATCCTTTTAATGTATTGTTGAATTCAGTTTGCTAATATTTTGTTGAGAAATTTTGAATCTATGTTCATCAGGGATATTGGCCTGTAATTTTTCTTTTTCTGTGGTGTACTAGTCTGGTTTTAATATCATGGTAATCCTGGCCTCGGAAAATGAGCTGGGGAGAATTCCCTCCTCTTTTTTTTTTTTTTTTTGAAGTTTGAGAAGGATACTTATTAGATCTTCTTTGAATGCTTGTTAGAATTCACTAGTGAAGTCATCTGGTCCTGGACTTTATTTTTTGGGAGTTTTTTGATTACTGATTCAATCTCCTTACTAGTAATCAGTCTATTCAAATTGTCTATTTCTTCATGATTCAGTCTTGGAAGATTCTACGTTTCTAGAAATTTATCCATTTCTTCTAGGTTCTCCAATTTGTTGGTGTATAATTGTTCATAGTAACGGCTTACGATCCTTTATATTTCTTTGGTATAATTTATTTGAGCCTTTTCTCTTTTTTTCGTAATGAGTCTAGCTAAAGTTTTGTCAATCTGATCTTTTCAAAGATATAGCTCTTAGTTTCACTGATCTTTTCTCTGGTCTTTTAATTTTCTGTTTCACTTATTTCCATTCTGATCTTTATTATTTCCTTTCTTCTACCAACTCTGGTCTTTGTTCTTCTTTTTCTGGTTCCTTTAGGTATAAAATTAGATGGTTTATTTGAGATTTTTCTTGTTTCTTGAGGCAGGCCTGTTTCACCATAATCTTCCCTCTTAGAACTGATTTTCCTGCATCCCATAGATTTTGGTAGGTTGTATTTCCATTTTCACTCATCTCAAGGTATTTTTTAATTTCTTTTCTGATTTCTTCACTGACCTACTTGTTCTTCGGTAGCATGTTATTTAATGTCCACATATTTGTGATTTTTCCAATTTTCTTCATGTAATTGATTTACAGTTTCATACCACTGTGGTCAGAAAAGATGCTTGATATGATTTCAATCTTCTTAAATTAATTGAGACTTATTTGTGGTCTAAAATATGATCTATCCTAGAGAATGTTCCATGTGCATTTGAGAAGAATGTGTATTCTGCTGCTTTTGGATGGAATTTTCTGTGTATATCTATTAAGTCCATCTGGCCTAATGTATCATTTAAGGCCAATGTTTCCTTATTGATTTTCTGCCCAAAATTATTCATTGATGTAAGGGGGGGTATTAATGTCTACTACTATTATTGTATTGCTGTCAATTTCTCCCTTTAGATCTGTTAATATTTGCTTTATATATTTAGTTGCTCCTATGTTGAATGCATAGATATTTATTAATGTCGCATCTTCTTATTGGATTGACACCTTTATCATTATTGAATGCCCATCTTTGTCTTTGAATACAGTCTTTGTTTTAAAGTACATTTTGTCTGTTTTAAGTATAGCTATCCCAGCTTTCTTTTGGTTTTCATTTATAGGAAACACCTTTTTCCATTCCTTAACTTTCAGTGTGTGCGTGTCCTTATATCTGAAGTAAGTCTCTTACAGGCAGCAGATAGATCGGTCTTGTGTTTTTATCTATTCAGCCACTGTCTTGTGATAGAATTTAGTCCAGTTATATTTATATGTATGTACTTATTACCATCCTGTTAATTGTTTTCTGGCTGTTTTGTAGTTCCTCTTTGCTCCTTTCTTCTTCTCTTACTTTCTTCACTTGTGCTTTGATGGCTTTCTATGGTGTGTGCTAGAGTCTTTTCTCACTACCTTTTGTGTACCTACTCTAGGTTTTTGCTCTGAGGTTACCATGAGGCTAGCATATAATAGCCTACTGTCTATTTTAACTTGACAGCAAGTTGAGTTTGAACACATTTTAAAACTCTAATTTACTCCCACCACCCAGGTTTTATGTTTTTGATGTTCCATTTTACATCTTTTTATTTTGTGTATCCCTTAACTAGTTATTATAGTTTGTTTAGCTACTTTTGTCTTTAAACCTTCACACTAGCTTTAAAGCAATTTATCCATTACCCTTACTATATATTTACCTTTACCAGTGAGATGTTCACATCCATATGTTTTCTTATTACTAATCAGTGCTCTTTCTTTTCAGCTTACAGAAGCCTCATTAACATTTCCTGTAAGGCTGGTTCAGCGGTAATGAACTCCTCTGAATGATAGATAGCCTTGCTGGAGAGAGTGTTCTTGGTTAGCCTTTTTTTTTTTTTCCTTTCAGCATTCTGGATATATCATTCACTCCCTTCTGGCCTGCAAAGTTACTGTTGAGAAATCTGCTTATAGTCTTATGGGAGTTCCTTTGTACATAATAAGTTGTATTTCTCTTGCTGCTTTTAAGAGTCTATCTTTAACTTTTGACAGTTTAATTATAATGAGTCTGGGTGTGGGTCACTTTGGGTTTATCCTGTGTTGAACTTTTTGGGCTTCTTGGATCTGGATATCTGTTTCCTTCTCCAGGTTAGGTAGGGATGTTCTCAGCCACTATTGCTTCATATAAGTTTTCTGCCTTTCTCTCTCTCTTCTCCTTCTGGGACCCCTATAATGTGAAAGTTATTCCACTTCATGTCTCAGAGTTTCCTTAAGCTATCTTCACTTTTTCAAGTTATTTCTCCTACTTGTTGCTCTTTTTGAGTGCGTTCCACTGCCCTGTCTTCCAGATCACGGATTCTTTCTTCTGCTTTCCTCTGCTGTTGAACCCCTCCAGTTTTCCACTCGGTTATTGTATTCTCCAGCTCTGTGACTTCTGTCTTGTACTTTCTTATCTTTTCTATCTCCTTGTTAAAGTCCTCACTGTGTTCATCCATTCTTCTCCTGAGTTTGGTGAGCATCTTTATGACCATTACTTTGAACTCCTTATCAGGTAAATTACGTATCTCTATTTCATTAAGGTTTTTCTGGGGTTTAACTTGTTCTTTCATTTGGAACACATTTCTCTGTCTCTCCGTTTTGCTTGAGTCTCTGTGTTTGTTTCTCTGTATTAGGTGAAATAGCTATCTCTCCCAGTCTTGAAGGGGTGGCCATATACAGAAGATGAACTTTATCATTTAACTCTGCCCTAGCTCTTGGCTGTCACTTGAACCTTTGTGATTTTCTAGGCAGCCTGATTTATTCCTGATACAGGGTCCCGGCTGTGGAAGCTGTGCCAAGACCTGTGAGGGAGGCATCTCAGTCAGCACCCAGTTTCAGCTGATTAGAAGCTAGATCCTCCGGCAGCAGCTGTTAAGGTATGCAAATACATACTGCCCTGTGGGACCACAATCGTGAACCCTGCGTTTCTCCCATCCAGGAGACCCGGAGGTGTCCCTTAGTGACAGTTGCAAAAATCAGAGCTCCATTCCAGTGTGTGAGCTCCTTTCTGGGAGGTACCCAGGAGCTACAGCAAGGCCGAGGGTGAATGCAGAGATGGTGTTCCCCATCCGACATTCCCTGAGAGCACTTCTGTATCTTCTACAAGTGGTAATCTTAAGCGTTCCCCTCAAGCTGATGCCCTGGGATGAGTAATTAGGCCTTTTTCACAGGGAGACTGGTGGGTAAGGGTGGTTCAGTCTGCTTTCTGCAGTGCCCTGAGGGTGGTGGCTTTCCAAGAACTGCTCCTCTGAGTTGCAGACCCATGGAGCCCAGAAATGCAAGCCCTCTGACCTTCAGAGCAAGGCAGCAGAGCCTGGCTTTGCTGGGACTGTGGGAGTGGCACAGGGGGTGGGGCATGCCCACCAATGCCAGCAGATTGAAGGGAAAGTGCAAAAACAGGGCCGGCTAGTGCTGATGCTATCAAGGTAGAGAGCAAATGCAAAAAATGGTGCTCACCAGTGCCTTTGTCCCTGAGAGTCCCAACAGGCTCCTGGCCCTCTGGCAGCTGCTTTAAGATTAGCAAATGAGTCTCTTTCACATATGGTCTGGGCACTTTTCATATTGCTGCTTTTCCACTGGGTCCTGGGGTAAGCGAGTCTGCGTTTGAGCCCTTTAAGAGTGGAATCTCCATTCCCTATAGCACTCTGGTTCTCCTGGACATAAGCCCTGTTGGTTTTCAAAGGCAGATGTTTGGGCCGGTGGGGGTCATCTCTCCAATGCAGGTCCCACAAGTTGGGGTGCCTGATGTGGGGCACAGAACCCTCAGTCCTCAGGGAAATGCTTCCTATTTGTGATATCTCTCCCAGTTGTAGTTTGCCATGCTGCGGGTCAGGTTTTTGACAAGACTGTGTCACCGCCTTTCCTATGCATCTCCTCTCAATGTGACTCTTTTGTCCTTCGTTGTGGAGGAGCTGTTCAGCTAGTTTTTAGGTCTTTCTCAGAGGGAACTGATCCATATGTAGCTGTAGAGTTGCTGTGTCCATTGGAAGAGGTGAATTCAAGACCGTCCTACACCACCATCTTGAACGGCCACCCCCAGAACAGCAGGTCTTAAAACAGTAGGCATGCAGTGATTCCATTTTTGTGATGCGTTTGTGTGTGGATTCGTATATTCAATACATGGGGAAAATCTTAAAATCTATACTTCAAAATACGTATAAAAGTTACCTCTGTATGAGGGGCTAAGGAGCGACTTTATGATTTTTTTTTCCTGTTCATTTGAATATTCTAAATTTTCTTATTGAACATGGAGTGCTAAATAATTTTTAAAGACTTTAAGAGAAGTAAAGGATTCTCTTTATAATTTTAGTGTAAGAAAAAGGATCGTATCAGGCCACCTCTGCTTCTGGTTGTGTTACCAGAACGTGGACTGACCTGTAGTATATTCAAACACACACCATCCTAAGTTGTGCCATAACAGGATTCCTCTCCAATTCCTTATTCCTTGTTTCCCTCTGTTTGATTTTCCAGTGTCTCCAGATCAAGAGGATACAAATTTCTCTTCTTTCCAAAGTAGCAACTGGCAGGCTAGGGGCACAAATGCCAGCAAAAACTTTTCTCTGTGCTTGAAGGGTTTGGGGCTGGCAGCAACAGCCGCGGCAATAAGCCCAGCACCTAGTGTGATTTTTAAAATAATCTCTGTCCCCATGCGGAGAGTGAGTTAAGTGACTGCTTCATGTGGAAGGAAAAGTTAATTCCTTATGTCTGAAAGGCAGGTTTGGATAGAGCCCTAGATGATGGTCAAAGAGAAGAAACTGGTCCCCCAAACATGGAACTTTGCCAACCCAATCTAAAACTTTTAAATCTGGCTCTCAGAAGGTTTTCTCAATTATATAAACACGTTCTGCCTTGTTACAAAGCCCCTGTTTCCTTTTCTTCTGATGTCAAATAGCACATTAAAAACTGTGTGTCATGCCTTTCCCTGGGCATACTAAGGGTTTGTATTACAGGAAGTCCCCTACATACGAACCTTCAAATTGCGAACTTTCAAAGATGCGAATGGGCGTTCGCATGTCCAATCATGTAAGTTAGTTCGCGTGTCTGGCATACATTGTCACGTGCATGCATCCTCTACAAGTGGTTGTGCTTTTGTGTACTTTACTGTATAGTACCGTATGGAGTACAGTCATACAGTATCTTTATTTCAAGCCCAGGATGTCCGGAAGCAAGTGTAAAAGCAGTGGCAATATAGCTGGTACTACTACTGTACTTTTCAAGGTAATGTACCATAAGATAAAAATATTTTATTTTTTGGTTTTTTATGTTTTATTTGTGTGAAAAGTATTATAAACCTACTACATTACAGAACTACAAGCCAGTTGTGTTAGTTGGGTACCTAGGCTAACTTTGTTGGACTTACGAACAAATTGGACTTATGAACGCGCTCTCCCAACTGAGCTCGTTCATATGTAGGGGACTTACTGTATTAATGCATCAGCACATATGGACTTTGAAGAGGTGTGTGTGTGTGTATGTGTATGTTTATGTTTATGTGTGTGTAGGAGGTGAGGGGGACGCTGCAGGAATGTCCTATCACCAGTCCTGTCACCTGAACTTCAAACTCATGCTCTTCAAGAGAAAAACCTTGGCTGCATCATTTAAATGGCACTCATGGAAATGGCAGCTCATTCACTTTGGAATAAAAGGAAAAAGCTTCTGCAATACGTTCTTCTATCCTCTCCCCTTTTCCTCCCCCCAAAGAGACTTCTTATTGAAGTCATTTGCTATAGAACACAGCAAATTTTCATCTTCCTACTCCTACATGGGCTGCAGTTTAGCTAAAACCATCTGATCTGGGGTTGCAGACCAGCCTTGGAGACTCTGCACAATAGGTTTGTAAATAAACTTGGTCCTAAGTACCTGCTATGGGTCACAAAGCAATAAAAGGGAAGGTCTGAGTGTTAGATAAAATGCATTACCTGGGGTAGGTTGCCTGCCTCGGTGATTATCAAAGGAGAAGGCTAAACAACAATCTCTAAAAAGCTAACGCAGGTCTTCCCAAGCACAGGTAGGAGTCCAGGGTCTCTCTCTAAATTGGAGAGGCAGGGTAGGAGAGAAGATGTGAGAATGGCACTTATGAATTGCTTATTGAGTTTAAAGTAGCCTGAGTAATTACCAAGTACTGGGCAGGGAATACACAAATTTCACAAGGAAGCTTTGAGTACTCCAGTCTTGGGGTTTTATTCTTGTTCCACCACTTACTGATGTGTAATTATGTGCTAAATACTTCATTCTTACCCTGTGTGATGATTAATTTTATGTGTCAACTTGACTGGGACATCGGGTGCCTGGACATTTGGTCAAATATTACCCTGGGTGTGTCTGTGAGGATTTTTCTGAATGAGATTAATATTCAGGTCATTTGACAGGGTCAAGCAGATTGCCCTCCCTAATGTGGGTAGGTCTCATCCAATCAATTGAAGACCTGAACAGAACAAAATAGCTGTGTAGGAAGGAATTCCTGCCTGGCTACTTGAGCTGGGATATTGATCGTTTACTTGCCTTCAGACCCAAATTTATACCACTGGCTCTCCTGGTTCTCAGGGCTGTGGACCATACATGTGTGTGTGTGTGTGTGTGTGTGTGTGTGTGTGTGTGTGTGTGTATTTCTCTGGAGAACCCTAATATAACCTGCTTCCTCAACTGTAATTTGGGGGGTAAAGCTTATCTGGTAAGGCCTCTGCAAATGAAATAAATGTAATACATCAGCTCTGGTATGTCAGCTCTTGTACACTGTAGGCACACAATACATAATTGGCTCTCTCCCTAACTTCGAGTTGCCTGCAATAAGATTTGCTTGCAGGTTCTCCCCTTTTCAGTAAATCAATACTCTGAAAGAAGCTTATGCTGAGTTCATTGGGTATGTATCACAGTTCACAGACTCAGGTGTATAATAAACATCATAACATAGCAACTTGATTCAGACCCCAGGCACACGTACCACCAGACTGAAGGCATATTCTTAGTACTGAGATTTCCTCTCCTCTCACGGGAGGAATAGGGGACATTCTGTGGTACCCAGAAAACAGGATAAGGTAACAATGTCTAGTCACAGCTGACATTCACACTAGCCAAGTCGTTCCTTGAGGTCCAAAGATGACTGTTTCCGTGCCATGCACAGTTCCCTGGAATCAAGGTGGAGACCGGACTCCCTGGTACCCAGGGCTCTACCAACCTAGTCACCTACTGTACCCTGCAAAGCATCCCTAATTCTGAGGACTCAGGTGCTGCCACCCGAAAGGGACCCACTCATAGGAAACTACTCATACCCATATTGTATTTCACCTGATTTGAGAAAATTTGTGAAAATGTAAAATGTATTGATCTACACACAATTTAGCTAAATAAGGATAAAAGCACATTGGACCACCTGAAGAAGGGGAGGAGGAGTAATTTCTATCATCATCTTGTGTTTCTGGTAAAACCAGTTCTTGGAGCCAACTACCAGCAAAGGTCGGGAGTGGGAATAAATCACACTCACTTTTGGAGGTTTAAATAAAGTGTTTTGTAATCCTATCCTTCATAGAGCAATGCTATTGAGAATATATTTCACAGTCGTGAACCCTGTACTAATTTGAACTTTATACTATTTGTGCATCCGAAAAATCAGAGGTATGTTAATGCAGGTGACTATAGCTGTGGTGAAGGCCCAAAGAAGAAAACTGGTAAAATCAGAGGTATGTTAATGCAGGTGACTATAGCTGTGGTGAAGGCCCAAAGAAGAAAACTGGTAGAAATAACTTACGTTTTAAATTAAATCTTGAAAATATTTTCTTAAGAAACAAGTAGAATATAGGGTCAGAGATCACCAATGATTTTTCTGTATTTTAAAGGAAACTGCTTGAGACGTACTAGACGGAAAACCCCGTTTGGTGAGCAGGCTAGCAATTTCAAATCAATTTGACACCAAAGACTGGCAAGCTTTGGCAAAATTTCAGATGACACAAGCCTGGCCAAGATGACGGGTGACAGAATCAAAGTTCAAAACCACCTTGTCAATATGAAACAAGTTTCTAAAAGTAAAAAAAAAAGATGTGTAATTTTCAAAAACCCTAAACTGAATTGGGGTTTAAAAAATCAACTGCTCGGGCTTACCTGGTGGTGCCGTGGTTGAGAGTCCGCCTGCCGATGCAGGGGACACGGGTTCGTGCCCCGGTCCGGGAAGATCGCACATGCCGCGGAGCGGCTGGGCCCGTGAGCCATGGCCGCTGGGCCTGCGCGTCAGGAGCCTGTGCTCCGCAACGGGAGAGGCCACAGCAGTGAGAGGCCCGCGAACCGCAAAAAAGAAAAAAAATCAACTGCTCTTGTACGCTGTGCTATCAGCGCTTTTTAACAAAAATTAACAATAGAGATTTGTATTCATAAGAATAATATGAAACCATATAGTCAGTTTAAACGGCTACAGGTAAAAGATACCTATTTCCTTAAAGACACGTGATGTACAAACTATGGAATCACCAGCAGCAGAAATCACTAAGCATACACCAGTCCCATCTCACCGTTTGTGACACGTTTGGTCCTCAATGCTGTGTTATAAGGACAGCATAGGCCAGTTGTAGAAGGTCACTGTGGCAAGAATTGCTGAGTGGCTGGCCCAATACTGCTGCAGGAGTAAGCAACCATTTTCTTCAGTCTTTTTTTGCCTCAGCCCATGCATGAGCCAAACCTCCTACGAGAAGAGGGCTAATTGAAGGAGCTGAGACCCCCTTCACCAACGCTCTGGCAGCCCAGAGTGGTGACAGGTCTCCAGAAATCTCCTTTGACTCCTGTAGTAAAAAGTGCACACATCTGGATTTATTGCAGTACCAGAACAGCTCACGTTACACAAAAGAGATCACTGCTCAAAAGGACACTGGGGGGAAGATGGCGGAAGAGTAAGACGTGGAGATCGCCTTCCTCACGGATACACCAGAAATACATCTACACGTGGAACAACTCCTACAGAACACCTACTGAAGGCTGGCAGAAGACCTCAGACCTCCTAAGAGGCAAGAAACTCCCCACGTACCTGGGTAGGGCAAAAGAAAAAAAGAAAAAACAGAGACAAAAGAATAAGGACGGCACCTGCACCAGTGGGAGGGAGCTGTGAAGGAGGAAAAGTTTCCACACACTAGGAAGCCCCTCCACGGGCGGAGACTGCGGGAGGCGGAGGGGGGAGCTTCGGGACCGCGGAGTAGTGCACAGCGACGGGTGCGGAGGGCAAAGCGGGGAGATTCCTGCACAGACGATCGGTGCGGACCGGCACTCACCAAATCAAAATACGCTGTTAAAAATGTACTGAAAACCATTTAAGTTAATAATACAGAAAAATGAATCAACAGTCGACTTCTAGGTTAGCGATTTGTCTTTCCCTACAGCAAGGAGAATGACTTTGGGAAATGGTAGACTGCCCAAACTCTGTTGTTTCATTTTGAGTCATATCTTTGACCAAACGCCACGAGTAGGAGGGGAATATCAACATAAGCACCTAAGGTTCTCCCTCATAACAGACACTATAAGGCAGGCCCACTAGTAACCTTATGGGGAATAATTTATCCTAAAGGAAGAGTCAAGAGACACAAGGACAGTCGGCCAGAAACCTAGGTGAAAGGCAATTTTGAAGAAAGCACTGTATCACCAAAGTTATCATCCAAGCCAGCTTACGCCCCGTGGACTCAGTCCTGTATCGTAGTAGAGAAAGCTGCAATAATGGCTAAGATGGCATTATAACTTTACAGTCTAAGTCTCCCCTCCCCACTAGGCTCTTCTCCGAACAAGTAGCAATGATAGATGACCTTTTTTTAAAAAAAAATCTAAAACAGGCGGTCACGTCTTTGTAGAGGAAAAAGTAAACTAGAACGCAAAGCAGTAAGTGAGCTAGCTGCAGACCCGCTAGGCTCTGGGTCTGAAGTCTGTCAGAGGCTGACAGGAGTCTGAATAAAAGCCCCTTGCCTCCACACATCACACGGGACCTAAACTGGTCTCTGCTTGAAATCCACAGCTCTGGTGGGACTCTTCTTGTCGTGAAAAGAGACTAAAGAGGTTTCACTGAGCCATACACTGCTGAGTTGGGCTACGTTCTCCATGACAAAGCTGCATAACCAAGAAGGGCTGGGGAAGATGAGGCAAATACAGTTTTTCGGTCATGGTCTGGACCTACCCACCTCTCGCAGGCTGGCAACTTTAGAAGGGCCTCCTTGCAAGGTTGGCCTTGGCTGGCATCTAGGGATCTGGCACTCAAATCATTCCCTGATAAGGGAGGCTCACTGTACCTAAACTGTTTGTACAAACAGTGTGATTTATAGTTAACATCTGCTTTCCTTCTGGGAGTGTGGAAATTTGGACCACTCTAAGCCGAAGACGCCTCCGTGATCAGCCTCCAATAAAGTCCAGAACTCTAATTCTCTAACAGACTATCCTGGGCAGAAATACTATATACATATTCCACATTTTTTGCTGCTGAAAAACAAAAACATTTGGTATGTCTCCTCATGGGAGGGAAAGAGTATCAGGAAGCCTGTGCATAGATTTCTCCGGAATCTACCTGTCTTTTTCCCTCAATGATCCTGTCATATATCCTTCCACTGTAACAGACCTTAGTCATGAGTCCAACTATGTGATGAGTTCCGTGATTCCTCCTAAAGTATCCCCAAATGTGTGGGGCCTTGAGGATCCCCAAAGCAGTGCTAACCATGGGATTCACTAGAACAACTCCAACTCACTGAAGTATGGCTACAGTATTATTTCGGAAAAAAAAAGAAGGGCAGGGGATGAGATCCTGGTGCCTGGGTGATTACGGAGATACTCAGAGCACAGAAGAGCAGCTGAATTGCTCTGTGTTGTGAGAGCTTAAAAGTTACCTGTGGAATTTGAAAATACACGCAAGCACAGGAGGCTTGCCTCATTGGATCCCCGGGCTTCTTTTGGCCCTTCCAGCTGGAACGAAGACAAGAGAGAGGCCGGGGAATGCCTGTGCTTTTTGTGCCCTCCACCTGATGGGAGAGAAAAGGCATCAAATATTCCCAAAGGTGGGCTTCGAATGGGCCAAAAACAATAAAAGTTAGCTGGTTAGGTGCTCATTCTTTCAGGCAAATGAAAAAAAGGGGGGACCACTCAAGCCTTTTCTGCAGCCTAGCTACAGGACCACCCCTCACCTTTCACTCCCCCTGAGATCTCCCAGTAGCTGTCATTTTAACCCTGTAAACGCTGAATTTACTGTTGGGGCTTGGAGCAAAACTTGCAATGAAAAAAATTTTTTTCAATGGTTTTGTCCTCTGTGGCTATTTCATCTACAGATGATTATAATATGCCCATAATTTTCATGAATACTAGAGAAAGATCCTAATGATCAGGGAAAGCTGCAAAGATATTAGTGGTACACAACTCCCTTTCTTTTTGCCATAAGTAGGAAAACTGAGATTTACACTCAAAATATTGAAAATAACAAATCTCCACAACCAGTGACCTTTGTATGATTTTTGCTTATTGGCACCTCTTTAAAAAAGGGAGAGAGCTCGGTGGTTTGTGACCACCTAGAGGGGTGGGATAGGGAGGGTGGGAGGGAGGGAGAGGCAAGAGGGAAGACAGATGGGGGCATATGTATATGTGTAACTGATTCACTTTGTTATAAAGCAGAAACTAACATACCATTGTAAAGCAATTATACTCCAATAAAGATGTTAAAAAAAAGGGGGGGGAGACAACATGAAAAAGAGGCAATCTCCAGATTGAAATACACTTTTTTTAGTTTTAAAAAGCAGTTTTTAATTTGCTAACAAGCTCCTGTTGAAATCAAATGCCTGACCCTTAAAGACTGATGATGTTTTCCTGCCTAAGTACATATTTTAGAGTGGGTCGATTTAGACTCCAGACAAGGTCCAAAGGCCTTAGGAAAGCCTTGTTACTTGGATTTTGAGACCAGGTGTCTGGCCCTGCAGTGTCTTAGGTTTTGCAACTGCAGAAGAAAATTAGTTGCCGGCATTTCTTGAATTTGGATTCAAGATCCTAATTGCCTGGATCTGACTTTAAGCTGAAATCTTACACTGTCCGCTATGGGCTGTTGTAGCCTTAGTACTAGCTGTGATGAACAGAAATCAGATGAGATCTTTTCACTCAATGAACAGGACTCAGACTCTGGGACTGCTGCAGATTTAGAACACTCCTGAGAGGGGCTATCAGGCCCACTGTGGAGGCTGTCTGGCCCTCCTGAGTGACATACAGATGCCCACAGAAAGGGATTTATTCTCTGATGGGACTACCTGAAATTGAGCTGAACAGCTCTATAGTGTTGATACAGAGACTAATTGTGTTCATAACTTGTGGTTCCTGCCAAAAGCTACAGGCTGCAGGAGGTACATCACTTGAGGAAGCCACCAAGCTTTCTAAGACAGATCACGGCTAATGGGATTAGCTAAACTGGCTAAATCTAGGACTCCTATAAGGGCATGACTGAAGTCAATACCACAGGTTGGTCAGTCCCTGCATCCTGAAGTCCTAATGATAATAATCCGCTGTAAAGATGCCTTGCATAAGGGTGAAGAGGGTAGACTGTACAGAAAAGAGCTAATACAGCAGGGCTGAGGTTGTGACAGGTTTCTCCCACTAACCAAAAGGAGAGCATTTCAATAAAACCTTACATAAGCCAAATGGCGTAAAGTGAAGAAGCAGTTCCCTGAGGATGCTAATTTCCTTATCGAGGGTTCCAGATATAACAGGATTATGGAGATCTCTGTCCTCTCCCAAGGAAACTGTCCATTGTAGTTCCACAGTGGCTAGGAACCTCCTAGATCCTTGATGCTGGGAGGAAAGCCAGAATGCAGTGGGTGGGAGCAAGGGAGACCATGGAGGCAGGGGACACAAGAGAGCTGGAAAGGACTAGGCAGTGATAACAGAGACCAAGTAAGCCACTGTCACTCAGTGGCCAGGAGTGGAGAGAAGGATCAAGCAGGCTCCAAATTCCAGGGAGTCTCCTTAAATGCAGTGACAAATCTAAGTCCTTCCCTCAGGGAAATGGAAAAAGTAGAGCAGGAGAAGCAGGGCTGTATCCGGAGGATCCTTTTGAGCAATCGGGGGACAGCGTCAGAATAGTCGGTGGGCAATTTGTCACATTCAGCAACCCCGGATATACTGCTGAAGTGAAATCATCAGAGCCGAGATCAGCATGGGAAATCCCAAATCGCAATGCCTGCTGTATAAAAAGCACTCCAAAAATGTGTTGCTGTTGTTGTTGTTTTTAAATTCAGTGCTCAGAGATCCTGAGGGTGAAAAAAAGGATACCCGTAGCCAAGACTCTCGGCGGTGACTAGAATTCAGAGCCAGGATAGAGAGGGGAAGAGTCCTAGGCTTCAGAAAGCTTTCATTTTCCTCAAAGAAGTTTGTGGTTCACCTTTTAACCTGTCTCTTGAGGATGGGGCTGCGCATGTCTTACATGCAAATAAACAGGAGGGAAAACTTGAACAGATAGAGAAGAGACTGTGGTAACTGACTTAATATTGAAGACACCAAGTTGATAACCATCTGATTTCCCAGCATCAATGTGTCCACCACAGATTTCCGGACCAATAGTGAGGACTGAAAGCTATTAAATAAGAGGCAACGAGAGGAGCCCCCATAATGACCTGATAATATGCCAAAGAGATCCATGGCCAGGACACCCAACTCTCTAATCCCTAGTGAGAATGGTCCTCCTTCTGGAGCACTCAACATAAGGCAAGGCAAGGCTTAACTATGAAGGATAACACTTCGGGATGTGTCAGGACAAAGGGCACCGTCAAGGGCGAGATCATGGTGAAGACAAGGAGAACAGCTCCATCCTAGAGACCAGTTCCTGGGAAAGTCTTCAGGAAGTGTCACTGCTATGTGCTCGAGCCAATATAGAGCAGCTGGGGGAGCTCTGAGACGGAGCGTGGCTCTTACAAACCAGCCAGTCCCTACAACACCCCTGCCAATATCCAACAGCCGCAGCAGTCATGCCAGGATTGAAAATATCTCCATTCAGACCACCCACTGCCCTCATGAAAGGTGAAAAGACCAGATCATCCTGGAGAGAAGCAAACCCTCCCTGAGGTCATCTTGTATAAAAACCACAGTCACCATCTCCATCCCCACTGTTGAGGGGCCCACCTACTCTGTGGGCGAGGCACAAAGGCACCAGGAGCACGAAGAAACTCTCCGCACAGGCCCCTAGGTGGAGCAAGCAGGGGAAGTCCGTCAGCAGGAGTCTCCAGTGAGGTACCTCCAACCTCCGGGTCACCCACCACTGAGAAACAGTCTACCTGCCTTAAGGGCCAGCAGACTCACAGCCTGGGTCTGGAAAGCCAGAGACCTAGGATTTCCTTTGCAAACATCAAGGATACACCCCAAGAGGAAACATTCCACAAATGGATCAGAACTGCCTTTGGGGATTTGGTTTCTATCTTCTTCCCTTGAGGAGACAGGGATGAAGTTAGCAAACAGAAAGAGATGTGTATACACGGGTACCCAGGCAAGATGTCTACTCAGAGGCAGAGTCATTTTCTGCCCAGCACCCTTTTATGCCATCTCGGGTATATATCACAGTCACTGGCACAGAGCAGATTGGTGCATAGACGAAATCCACACCAAGTTTGCTCTGATTTTGATGTCCCCTGCAAGATGAGAGAAACCAGATCCTAGGAAGAGGGCACAGAGTGGGGCAGGGGGTGGGCGGGAGAGGTGGGGCTGAGAGGATACAATCTGGGGCATTTTAAAGCAGGACAGAATACAGGTCCAAAATTAACTAAAACCTAGGCACAAGAGACTGCAGGGCCTGAAAAAAACATCCCATTAATTGGAACCACGCACACACCCTTTTGGTTTGGAGGGCCCTGAACAAATGCCTCCAATCTCCCTTCTTGCCAGGCCCACCTCCATAGGTGGTGGGATGCCTCTTGGGTCTCAGTCCCAGGAATGACTGTGCTGCTCCTTAATCACAGGTCTGTGGTAACGATCATGTTTCCCTCTTTTAAGTGGGATCACTTAATGCTTAGAGCTAAGCCTGTGGCTCCCCTCTGCCAAAACTATAATGAGGTAGGAGTGGTAGCTCTTGACCTGAGGTTACTATGACCTGCCTTTTCCCTTTGGCACAGTTTCTTTACCTATTTTTTTTTTAATTTCCCATATCTCATTCTATTAGAGTGTCTCATATCTGTGTGACACTTTAAATCCTTTTTGGAACAAGGCAATGGTTTTTAAGAAGTCATTAAGCCCAATGTACAGTGCATGGGCCCCTGGAAAAGAGTGATGGCCACACGCTACCTTTGTTCTGTGATGCAGGGCCCATTGTTTGCTCTGAGACACTTCTGCTGCTGCTAGCAGTGGCTGAGATAACCTGCCCTGCTTCCTTCACAGGACACATTTCTAACTCTCTAAGCCTCCTTCCAACCTCCAGCAGAACGGGCTCGAAGCCGGGTGGCCATGAAGACAGTCAGATATGTGGTGCGCCTTGAAGAGTTCTGGGTAGCTGAGGGGCAGGGACTGCAGAAGGACATGTGGAAGTTAGCCTAAGGTGGTAAAAGATAACGTCCCTGGGAAAGGGAAGAGAAGGCACAAAGATTGGGAGCTACTATGTGCTTAAGTGTGGATCCAAAGCTCATGGAAAGAGGAATGATGGGACAAGAGATAAGCCACGAGAGCTGTGCAGGAGTCACATCACTAAAGGCTTTGTGAAGGAGTCCAGACTTTTCTCTTGTAAGCAACAGGGAGCCAGTGAAGGATTTTAAGCAGAGAAATTCTGGAATCATATTTGCACTTGGGAAAATGACTTTGACCGGGTGTGAAAGATTGACAAGTTGGAGTGAGGGCTTGAACCAAAGTCATCTGGGCAAGATTTAGTGAAGGCCTAAATTAAGGCAATGACAGTGGGATGCTGAGTAAACTCCAGAGGTGTCTGTGACACAGAATTGGCAAAACTTGATAGCTACATCCAAGCAGAGGGTATCGATCTGATTCTCAGAGCAGACTCGGGTTGCTCAGACTTCACAAACATGTTAGATGGTGACGTCAGTCAGAACAGGCAGTGGGTAATGTCGGGCAGAGGGCGAATGCAGCAGGATACTCAGTGCAGACAGTTTAGGCGAGGTGCCCAGGATGCCTTCCATGGAGGATAAATAACAATGGTCAGATTAAATGGGTCTGACATCATTTCTGCAAAACAATACGGATATGTACACTACAACCCTGGAGAAATACCATTCTGTAGAGAGAGAGGACAAGGGTTTCGAAGGATGTACACATAGATATTAACAGGGACTGACTCCATGTGTCAGTATTTTTTTTGCTCATCTATATTTCCTGACCTCTCCATAATGATGTTTTACTCTTATAATAAAAACCACAACTTTGAATTTCAAAAATAAAAAGAAATGTCATACATACCCCAATCTAAAGAAACAGACTTGAAGACACCCAGCACAGAGTGTGTGGAAGCCATCATGGTTGTGTCTAAAGCAACCCAGAGAGAGGGTGCATGGTGAGATGAGAGCTATGAATAGACTTGTGGGCCACCTGAGGGTCCGAGCAGGTGTAAGGACCTAAGAGAGAGTCTGGAAGAAAGTAGTGTCCCAGAAGCCAACGTTCTTGAAAGCTCCCATACTGTAGCTTCTAAGTTCTTGACGGCAGGACGGTCACATATTCGAGTATGAATTCTCATTCATATTTGAACTCCATCCCACTGGCACGCTCCAACTTCTAGGCAGAACCTACAGAGTAATGGCTCAATAAACGCTTACAAATAAATGTGATCCTAATTCCCTCTTAGCCGCTATTATTTGGACTCTTATTGAATATGCTCTCTGGGACATTTTCTCTTAGAATATAATTAGAAAGGGTTTGCAGAGCTCATAAAAACAGAAGGAAATCACCCCTTAGGAGACTCATTCTCCTTGAGAGAGTTTAATAAAGCTTAAGACAAACTCCATCTCATTGATGGCACAACCGTGGTGGTCAAATACCGGAGCAGCAATACCAAGGTCCAAAGACAGAGTTTAAGAGGCAAGTATCACTTCCAGCCCTATTAAAAATATCCCTCACACAAGTGGCCATAAAAAGAGAAAGGCCGTATGTCTGATCATCACTACCTACAACCCCTCAGCAGCGCCCCCTCCACCCCAAAACTGATCCCAGGTGTAGCTGAAAGTAAGGGACTATAAAAATTTTATTCAGGTATGAATATCTCTTCTCATAAATATCTCATCCACTTATGAATGAGGCAGGAAGAGAACATGAAAACAAGTGAAAAAAAAGAAAGAGTCCCAGGCTTGTTGGATTTGTCTTTTCACTTATAAAAGAGATTTATTGTTATAATGTTGATACAATACAGATTTTAAAAAATGAAAGCACACCGGTTGAATGAAAGTAACTGCACCTTGGTAAGTCTAAACTCCTGGGAGGCATGAGTGAATGGAAAGAGTAACTGAACTGTGACACACAGGACAGTGACTCAAAGGAACAGAGAGAAGATGGAGAAAAGAAGTCAAAGATCTTTCTCTCCTAATTCCGGGAAGTTATTCGTGTACATATCCAGCAATGTCTCAGAATATCAAAGTGTTCTCCACAGGAGATTTTCCCATCGGTAGAAGGGAATCCCACCCCCAGCCCGAACACAGGAAATTAGTTTCTTCAGTTGGAGCCACAGAATCCTCAGGATCCACCAATGAGGACAGAGAATCCTACAGAAGCCCTGGTGAACTTCACGATGGAATAAGCTTTGAGAATCTCCCCCTCATTTTATTCCTGTGGAGACTTGCTAAACTTGCGTGGCAAGCCAACAGTCATCCCAGTTGGAGGTAGACCATTACCAGCTAACTGTCCAAAAGTCAAGAACACACCAGCTACAGGGACAAGTGCACCCTCATATGAGGAGACTTCCCAGAAGCCATTCATGTCACTGCCCACAGAGCTTCGCCAAGATGAAGAGCCCCAGAAAAATGATGCTACAAAATAAGCTGGGCCACAAGCCAAAAAGGGGTGGTTAAGACACCTTCGGGCTAGAGGGCTGGATCAAGCTTTCTGAGAAGAGGGTGAAGTAGGGGGATCTTGGCGTTCATAGTGGGATGGATGGGGCCACGTGGGTGACTGTTATTATCCTTCAGAAAGACTCCAGCTGTGCCTGAGGATCTCCAGAGCCTACAAGGCCTCCGGGACCTGCTGCTCCTTGAGGGCTTCTCTTCCAATACGGAACACGTCAGGGGCTCGTGCCCGCCACTCACAGCCAGCACAGTGCTGTCACCTAAGCAGAAATCAAGATGCCACTGCCTCCTTAAAATCAGTCACTGCCAGGATTCGCCTGGGAAGCCAACAGGGAAATAAATAACCACCTAAGCCCGGGCCTGCATCTTGAAAAGGATAAAACCAAGACCCATTGATAGGAAGCCCTGAAAATTGAAACAGGATAGTAAAGAGCCCAAGAAGTGGTTTCTCCTTGACAGGGAGAACCCTCTGGAGGATTCTAGCCAGGGGTGATGGGTGCCACTGTGAATCTCACTGGCAGGCTCTGGCAGCTCCATGTTTCCTGATCAAAACATAGGTTTTTAAAGGGGATAATTACAGAGGCCAGATGGATATGAGGCATCACCTAAAGAGTTCATGGGATCAACATTCCCCTGGGAGAAAGGACTTCACTGAAGACTCTGGTTTGTGAGTAGATGCCTGGGAGGATTGCAGGGTAAGTGTAGTAAGTGAGGGTGGGCAAGAAAAAGGATGAGATGACGACAGAAAAGGCGGAACCCAAGGACACAGGGGCAGTAGCTATTAAACACGAAGGGTTAGAAGAGTTCTACAATTGGTGGCTGGAGAAGGGAGAAGTAGGGAGGGGGAGGGGGCCTTGGGGCCAGAAGGAAAGATATTGCAGGGCTCCTGTTCAATCCTGCTTTGGCATGAGTTGGGGTAGGGCAATGATAATACCAGGCTTGCCAAGGACAGTGTTCCAGGCTCCCAGGGCAGAGACTCCCATTGTAGAAGATGGTCAAAGATAGGGAAGAGAAGAGAAGGCCCCCATCTCCCCAACAATCTCTGAAATTCTAAAGCACGAGCTGGATCACCAGTCCACAAGTGAAATAACCAAACATGGTACCTATCACATAAGAGGCACTCACAAAATAAGAAAAGTTTATGGGTGCATCAAGAAATCACAGACTATCTATTCCCTTCCTCAGAAACTTGGAGGGAGGGAGAAGCCACCAAGGCTATCTAGGGAGTTCAGCATATACCCGGAATCCAAATCCAGAAGAGAAGAGGAATTCATCTTTCTGACTGTTACTGCTCCTCGGGTTATGGCCTCTGCAAACCCTTTCTAGTTATATTCCAAGAGAAGACCCAGTGATACATTATGAGTCAGCTGAGGCCAGATGATGAAGGGTGGTGTGGCCTAGAATATATCAAGTCACTCTGTGAGGAGACGACCACGGACTTGCCTCCCCGGAAAGAGGAAGGTTCCACCACAAACTTCCTTAAAGCCAGTGAGCCCTACAAGGAAGAGGACGACACTGAGGTAAGAGCACTTGTGAAAACACAGCTCTGAACCTGACAGGCTGCCTTGGACAGTGACCACCCCGCTCCCTGCAGGCTCGGCTGCCGCTAAGGGTCTTCCACGCTGAAGGCACTTCCGGGGCCCCCTGGTTCCTAGTCAGTCAGGGCTTTGCCTGCTCTGTAACTCACACTCCATCATAAGTGGGCAGATAAGATGAGCCAGAAAGAAGGACCCATCCAGATCAAGACCCGGAGGGCAGGAGGCCAGGGCCATAGGGTGACCACTGTGAA
The DNA here is from genome assembly GCF_003031525.2 of Neophocaena asiaeorientalis asiaeorientalis. Lineage (NCBI taxonomy): Eukaryota > Metazoa > Chordata > Mammalia > Artiodactyla > Phocoenidae > Neophocaena > Neophocaena asiaeorientalis. The sequence continues at coordinate 147,714 of NW_020172145.1, forward strand.
CATGGGTCCTCTTGGTGCGAGTCTCCCCAGGGTAACTCATAAGGTGGAGGGGACTCTGTCAGAGGATGGACACCTGACTTCCTGGCCTCCTACTCCAGCTGCCACAGAGCAATAAAACCTCCCCCACATCGCATGATCAGACCAACTATACCAAGATTGAAATGCCTCCGTATCCAGGCCACTGCTTCTAAGTGAAAAGGAAATGAAAAACAATCTGGAGCCCAGATCCTGGAGTGTGCTCTTCTTTTCCAAGGCCACAGGTCCCAGCACCACTTCCGTCCCCGCATACAGTGCGGAGAAAAGAGAAGGCTGCCATTTTTGAGAGTAAGAGGAAAGGATTCCAGCAGCAAGGGACTGCATTAGAGATGCCACCCCCCCTCCAATGTCCTAAGCACCTGGGATAGAGGCAGTGTCTGAGAAGAAGGTGCCAGATCACTCCCCTCCTCGGCTGAGACTCCCCACTCCCTGATAGGGCTGCAGTTCAACCAGAGTAAAGGCCTGGCTAAGTGAATTCAACCCAAGGATCTCTATGGGGCACCTACTGAGGGGTGGACCCGAGCACCACGAGTATTCACCATGACTCTGGTGATATTCTGTGCAAGTTGTGGTAAAAATGACTGCAGACAAATGAGCTGAAACATAAAATCCCCAGATCTGCCCAAATCATAGGCTTGCATCTGGAGGAGGGGAGAAGAGGAATAATGAAGAGAAGGGAGAAAACAAACCGAAGGGGAGAGCGATTCTCCGGCAGCTCTATGGACGCCTCACGGGAGAAAGACAGGCCAGGCCAGCTCTGACTAGATTGGAACCTCCTGACCTTTCCAGGGTTGTGTGACAGAGCCCTCAGCTAATGCTCCCAAGCCAGGAATGGAAAGAGGATCAAAGGACCCCTTCAGGATGAGGAAGTGCTATTCTGGGCTTCTCTTTATATAATGGGGGACTTCCTCTGGAACAGGAAACCAAATAGTAGTGAATGAATGAACGTTAATGCTTCTTTCCCAAACTCAAGACCTGGTATGACGGAAGAGGAGGAAGTAGACCGCTGTACAAGAGTTAAGCACAACAGGGGTAGAGAACACCATTTCCAAAGAAGACCCAGTTCCTCGTGGAAAATCCCTTCTCAGACAGCTCTCAGGATGAGGTTAACGAAGGAGGGTCATGTTGGATCAGACAGAATCTCCCCAGCAATAAGGAGTGCCTGGAGAAGGGCATGATTGCGGAACAGCCCTTTCTCAGGTAATCCTCCTGGGTGTGTGGTCTCCAAAAAACCCACCTATTTAATAGAGACTCCTATTTCTGCAGCTACTGATCAGGATATAGATTTGAACTCAACGGTAGAGACTAGTTCCCCAGAAGTGCCAGCCATAGCAATACATATTGCCATGTACAATTCTCAAATCCACTTTTTCCCCTTGGTATCAAAACCAGTCATTTCAATTGCATCACCTGTGAGAGGAGAAACTGGAAAGCACTGTCTAACTTTGACCCACGTGAGAATTTGGCAGCTGCTGATAAATAAAACAACGAACGAGGGAAGAATTCAGAGTCAGTTCCTAAGCATGGGTGTCAAACTGGGACATAAATCCTGCTGTCCTCTTAAAGATGAAGCCTGACTTGCGGCAGTTATTCATGTGCCACTAACCTTTAGTATTTGAGAGGTCAAAAGCCGGATGACCTCGTCCTAAAAAAAATTCATGCCATCCTTCTTTTATCAAACCCCATTTCTTCTGAATATCCATGACCTGACGGAGAGAGCAGGGTAGGTTCAGAGATTCAATGCTGAATACAAGGTCAGAATTAGGGTCCTGACGTATGCCCAGAATTGCCCTCTAAGATTGAGCTGTTGCCCACTTTAGACAGTTTTTTTTTTTTTTTTCTATTCCTGGCCCTCTAGACTACTAAAATGTCTTCCTCCTGAGGAGTTGCTGCATCCCCACCCCCTAGGCCAGGTTACAATCAAAAACACACTAAGAAATGCCATAGCCAAGCCCTTGTACCCTGCCACCTCCCTTATTAGGGAACCATCTTCCTCTAAGACCCTGGGGCCACACCGCAACTGGGACTGACGCAGAGGAACCAGCTAACACACAGAATCCAGGCAGCACCTGTTCTGGAATCCTGTTTAGCTCTGATCTGGAGACACAGGCTTCTGTAGCAGCCAAGCCCAGGATGGAGGATCCCCTGGATGCCCATCTATAACGGGGCCCCCATTTTCTCCTTTTGCCCTCAGAAAGTCTGATGGTGGAAAGGAATTTATTTCCACCGTGAGAGGGAGTTACAAGGAAGCGGCTTTTAGTTCAATATTTGAGGATAGAATGTGTCAGGGCTGGAGCTGTTCTACAAAAGGGTGAACAGCCAAATAAGAGGGTCATGGGAAGGAATTCAAGCAAGATGGGTAACCACCACCAGGTACACGAGAGGATGATTTCTGCATTAGGCTGTTGGCTTTTACCTCCAAGATCTGAATTTCTAAACCATTATGGGTCTGGACCATATCTTATGTATCAGTTCCTAGTCAACTCCTTGAAGTATTTGCATTAATTTGCTTATGATTTTATGTCCAGCGAACAGGCCATTGAAAGCTGCTTATCACAGGACTGTTGTACCTAAAAGGGCCCAGTCATCTCCTGCCTGAGACTAGCCTGTAAACAGAAGCAGTTTTCAGTGCAAGGGCTCCAAAGAGGTTTCTGATTCTTGCAGCCTTGGTAGGAAATGGATTCCACGCACAACTCCAAGGCCTTGGCCTCGGAAGAAACAGGAGGACCAATCCATTCTAACAGCAGCACACTGATCCTGAAAAAAGGAGGAGCAAGGAGTGCGGGTGAAGAGGCCATTCACTTGGAATAATTCTTAGTCTCTGAAAAAGGACACTGACCCATTAACACCCCAATCTCTTCAGATTCCCAGTGAGTGACACTCCTTGACACACGACAAGGCTTGTTACTCTTCCCTGAGGGATCAAGTTCTGGGGCAACTGATCCCTGGTTAAAACATATTAATGTTTGAGGGGTGGGTATAAGTCCCTTTCCAGAGATCAGGATGTGATGGGGAAGAGAAGAGTAGGGACAAAAGAATATGACCCACCTGAACAGAAAGGATAGAGAAGGGAGCCTAAGGAAAGAGAACTCTGGGGACTGGGAAGGCATATTTCTTCTCAATCTCCCTTGGACGACAATCAAAATGTCACACATTTTTTCCTTGTTTTTAACTTGTATAGTGAAACAAAAATCACCAAATAGCAAAAATAATTATTACCCTGAAAAACATCTATCTAATCAAAGTATCTTTGCAATAAGGTAACATTTTGTTTATGAAATACCATATTCAGCCCACAAGGACCCTGTTCAGATACTGACAGGGGACCCTAATACCCTGTGACCCCAATCCCATTTCTTCTCACTGTCCCTTGCTCTCCTCGGAACTGCCCCTGTCTCTTTGCCTGCATATCTTTATCTTGCTGCTGAAGCCAAATAAACTTCCCCCCTTCCTTTTCCTTGCAGGCCAAACTCTTTCCTGCATTAGGTCCAACTGAGGCCTTTTCCTCTCCCCAGACCAACTCAGACTATCCCAATTCCATATTCAATTTTCCTTCCTCTGACTTCCCCAAGCACTTCACTGATACAACCAAATTCAGCACTCGGTTTGAGGAGTCTGACTGCCGCCCTTTCCTTAATTGAGGGAGGCCCACAGAAAGGATCTGGGCTTAAGATGAAAATGGGGTGGGTTCAGTCTTTTCTTAGCCTGCTTACGTTGTACTCTGAATCTGTTCAAATGCTCTGGCAGGTACTGAACCCACCGTTGCGCTTCAGCGTGGGATATGGAAAAAAGATGACCCTTCCCTGGATGCACTGAGATGGGTGGTATCCACGCCCATGAAGGACCAGCAGTGGTCCTTCATCCACAGTAGAAATGCTCAATGTCTGCAGTAGCATCTTCCATGTTAAACATGGCTAAATCACAGTGGTTCCCCCAGAATAACATCACCCCAAGAGGGGCATGTGAAACCCAAGCTGGGGAATAAAGTCACTGGGTGTACTCCATCTGGTCGTGGAAATCAGCACCACTCACTCTTGGAAACTGGTCTTCCTTTACACACGTTTGTGTCTGGGATTTTGTTTTATGTAATAAGTCATTCAATGAGTGTTATGGGTGGGGAGAGCTGGGGAAATGCTTCCTCACCCAGCATCCCTTAGACCACTGATATCTAAAACTTTGCTGGGAGGACCTAGAACGAGTTAGTCCGTGTTTAACTGTACTGCATTATTGGTCTCCCTCCAACAACCAAAAGAAACCATTCCAATTTCATTCACAAGGAAATTCTGGTAGAGTTTCTAACCCAGCATGTCAACCAAAGGACAATGCTGTCCAGCCTTCTGTGAGATTATTTTTAACTGTCAAGGTCCTCAAAACCATGCCACTACATCTCTATCCAACACTTAAGCACTTCACCAAACAGATCCACATTCTACCTTTGCTATATTCACACTGTTTTGCTACAACTTTGCTATTTGCCCTTTTTATCTCGTAGAGCAGAAGTTTGTCTTAGACTGGAGTTGTAAGCTCTATAATTTTACTGCCCACACCACCCCCCAGACAACAGATACAGTCATTTTTTCATCTGATCTGAATTCAATCATGTTCTGTTTGGATTTTTCAAAATAAACTATTAGAGTGCTCTCAAGCTCGTGCATCAAAGAAACGACCAGACGTGTGTCTAGGTTTCACAGGGTGATTTCTTCTTGCAGTAGTCTCCACAGCAGTAAAGCTGCACAGGTCCCCTGGCAGGTAAGTCAGCAGCAGTGGTCCAATTAGCCTTCCTTGGCACCATGATTACCATTACTTCCAACACAGCAGCAGTGACTTTACATCCTAGTGATTACCCTGAGAGTGTAAGGTAGAAGATCTACTTTCAGAGGGCCTAGAAAGCAACTTTTGCATCAACCAGATTTTCCCCTTTTGAAACAAAAATGAATTTCACATCTGTGGTTATGCTATGATGTAAATGAAAGAAATAAAGCACATACTGGAAATGTGCAGCTTCGGACACCCTAAACAGCTAGTCTTTTAAAGCAGAAAAGGGTAGGAAATCTCAGTTTAAGACTGAATATAGCAAAGACAGCTAAAGAAGAGAAGAGACCCAACCATACCAACCCTCCCACATAGTCACAAAAACACACACATGCTACATATGTATTTTTTCAATACCAGTAGTTATAAATTACCTCCTCGAGTTATTAAAATACAACCTTTTGCCCTAGATGTAAAAGTGAGAGGATAAAATAGAAACAGAGCAATTAAATTCCATCCCTCCTGCAACTCCGTTTAAAATGCACATAAAAATAATTAGAAAAAAGATCACTAGGGAAAAGCAATCCCAAAAGGTCAGCTGCAAGGTAGTATTCATACAGCTACTGTTTAACACCAGTGTAAGGTTAGGGAGAGTATCCAAATCTTGTATTAAACTACATCAATTCCTTTCTCTCCACCTGTAAATGAAGTACAGTAAATATGAACAGTGTTCACCCTAATACAGGACAGCAAGTTTTAAAAATCCTGTGCCAATTTGTTTTTGTAGATACACAGCATATAATACTCAAGTGGAATCACTCTGTAGGTCTCTTCATCAGAAACGGTACAACACTACCTTTTAACGTTCTTATTTTTCTACTGCTAACAGGTTTTACCAGGCATGATGGCCATCATTTTTACTCTGACCTTGAGTTCATTAGGAGGCCAAGAATGAAGGCCAGAAAAATACCACGGGGGAAAGATGGACCATCTAAACAACATGATATATGATTGTTTCTTCACATACCTGGAGGATAAAAAGGCTGATCTTATGCCTGTCCACCCCATTCCTTTCTCCTTGTCCTATTTAGTGACATGCTTTCCAGAAAGTATTAAAAAGGGAGACTCTTCTCTCTCTCATTCACACACACACACACACAAAGTACACACAATGTGGGTCCCTATCCAAGGACATGTGACCTCCACAAAGAGGCCCACGGTCCCACACACAACCTTAAACTTCTTCTGAAAACTAAAACTCCTCCCCCAATTTAGGATCAGTCTGTGAGAAAACAGTATCTCTTAATGATCCACAGTCAAGAGTGAAATCAACTATAAAAAAGGACAGAGTCTTCTGAATTAGGATATGGTAGAGAGGGTGCAGAGGGGCAACAAGAAATACGCTCTGTCTCAGAAATGAGACTCAGTCAGCAACAGCAGGGTGGGCCTGATAAGGGAGGCCAGACCAGCCATGGGCAGCAAACACAATACAGGAATTCCCCAGCAGCAGGCAACAGGCAGAGACACAACTATAGGAGAGGCCCGGCGGACACCTGCAGTGAGGGGCAGGGCACTGCATCATGGGAGAATGGCAGCCTGGGCAAGCGTCCAGCAGCAGGCAGGGTCACCTGGCAACAAGAGGTGGACACTCAGCTATGAGGACCCTGGGCCTGTATCCCAAGCGTGTGAGAGGGTCCGGGCAGATTGTATGGCAATGGGGAAACAAGAGGGATACACAAGGGTAAGGGGAAAAGACAGTGATCTGTGACTGAAATGTGGATACAAGGCACGGGTCATGGGAAGAGCACAACGAGCCACCTGCCACGAGCTGTAGCTGACTTGAGGCTGAGCTATTAACTTTGAGCTCCAAAAATCTGAGTACTTCCAGGCTTAATCCTCAAAGCTGAGGGGCAACGAAGGGGGTACTAAAATAATGACTGCATAAGTAACAGCACTGTCCACTGAAAAATGCCCAGAGCACAAGAATAACTAGAATCATCCCTACAACTTGCCCCCATACTCCTCTTTAATCTTCACAAGCAACGAATATTTATTGAAGGCTTGCTGTGTACCCGATACTGTGCGGGTTGGTTATTCAATCCCGAACGAGACCTAAACCTTATTCTCAAGGTGCTGACAGCCTTGTGGGGAGGGCGGATGACTCCTCTGTTCCTGCTGTGTCTCTGATGTGGCCTTCCTAACACCGGTCCCCATTACTGTTCCCACTGCTTGAGAGGTGGGACTGTTTCGGCCTGATGGTGCTTTAGGAAGGAGGGAAGGAATCTCTATGCCAGACCCTAACCTCAGCTCCTTCTCGAGTAACACCTTTGAGAGGTTAAGGCAGCGGCAACCAACCCGAAGCTAACGCAGGCATCACCCAGTCTCGGGCAGCTCCTGCCCTGCCAAGATGAGGCATGTCCCAACTGGTCTCCCAGGCGGAAGCTGGGCACAGACTGTCAAGGGACAGTTGGAACTGGTTGTTGTATCAAGACTCAGGAGGCACAAAAGCCTGGCCAGGACTGGGTTGGAAAACTGCCATCTCTGGGCATGTTAGTGGCTTGTGGGATCAGCTGGGTCCTCCAGGAGGAAGATGGAGGTTTGGGGCTGAAAAACACACATCCCGTATTCTCCCAACTTGGCTGCTGGAAATTCAAAGAAGGACAGAGTTAAAACACCTGGAGTAAACTGTATAGCCTCTAGCTGGAATCCCAGAGCAGCACTGCTACAAAAGGGAGCATTTGGGGCCAGGAACAGGATCGGGGGGAAACTGGCAACATTCTCCGTGACCTGGACAGATATTCACAAAAGAAATTCAAAATACTGTCCCGATCCACTAAAACTACTTGTTTTCTCTGTGTGCACATATATGTACAGTGTAACTTAAAAGGTAATATATTTAGTGCTTCCTTGGTTCTTTATTTGTAAGTTTAAAAAGGCAAGTATCAAACCAAAATAAGATCTTGAATAAATTTTTTTATTTACTAAAGTGTAATTTTCTGTGCTTTGCAGCGTTTTTTTGTTTTTTTGTTTTTTTTTTTACTAATACCAATACTTTCTAATTTATCCTGTTTAATTTGATGACATTGATTTGCAGTTGATCCTTATTTTCAGGTAAGTGTTCTAAGTGTCTCTTGTTTTACTGTTTGTCATCAGCCAGGTCCCTTTTGGCCAAAACATGCTTTGGGCCACAAAGGAGTTTATTAACCAGTAAAAACTGTTCTCCTTGTAAATACATTAAAACCCCTCCTAATTCATTTTATGTTTCTGGTTTCCTTAACTCAGGGATGAAAATGTTTCTGAAGGTTAAAATTGTCATAAAAACTGAAGCCATGTGACGATACAAATCTGGTTCCTGTGCTCTATGACATGCCACAGGAATTCTCTCATGCTTCGGGTCCAGTTCAAAATCTGAAGTGAAGGAATGCCACATCTAAATGAGCTTTCCTCCCTCTACTCTCCCCATACAGAAAGAGGGCTATTTCTCTGCAACGTGTAGCACCTCAATCCATGAAATCATGGAGTCTAGTTCCAGGGCACTCATCGCATGGACATGTATACACTACCAAACGTAAAATAGATAGCTATTGGGAAACAGCCGCAGAGCACAGGGAGATGAGCTCGGTGGTTTGTGACCACCTAGAGGGGTGGGATAGGGAGGATGGGAGGGAGACGCAGAGGGAGGGGATATGGGGATATGTGTAGCTGATTCACTTTGTTATACAGCAGAAAATAACACAACATCGTAAAGCAACTATACTGCAATAAAGATGTCAAAAAAAATAAATAAAAAAGACCAGTACTTTAAAGGAAGGTTTTTCCTAAGAAAGACAGCATGAACTCTTTCCACAGGTAGGCCAATTTCTTCACAGTTGACAGCACTATTACAAAAAAAAATAAATAAAAAAGACCAGTACTCTAAAGGAAGGTTTTTCCTAACAAGAAAGACAGCATGAACTCTTTCCACAGGTAGGCCAATTTCTTCACAGTTGACAGCACTATTGGTTCCTTTCTGTCCCAGTGCCTTTGCTGTCTGCTTTCATGACATGGAATGGCCTGTGCCCTGCAGTCTCCTGCTGACCAAATCCTCTCTTGACCTTCAAGGCCTAGCTTAAGACCTATCTTCTCCCCTCAGATTCTCTTGGTCTTCATCAACCAGCTTGCCCCCTCTGGCCTCCACCCCCATACACGCTCAAATACATCTCTTGCAGTAGGTGCTATCCCATGACATAGCATTCAGTGCAGAAAAGCGTAGAAGTAGAGTGAGAAAGCTTGATTGAGAAGGTCTCAGATCCCTGACAACAGAGGTAGCACAGTGCAGCTGAGTCCATGTGGTTTAGGGAAAAACAGACCTGTGTGGGCTGAATCCCCATTCTGACAATTACTAGCTATGGAGCCTTGGACAGATTACTTTCCCTCCCTGAGCCTCCATTTCCCATTCAAAAACTTCATGGAGTTGTTGCCAAGCTAAGGTTGGCTTATGTGACCGCCACTTTCCTAAACACTGGAGCTACAAAGATGAGTAAGATAAAACCCTAATCTTGAAAAAGCTCACATTCTGTAGGTAAGTTATTTGCAATAGCTTTAGGCTCTCTGGGGGAAATGGTTACGTAGCATTTGGGGAAGAGTCAACTGGAAACAGTAGGGGAACAGTTGGAGGGGGAGAAACTGGAGGCTGAAGCAATTCCAGAATTGCGGACAGCGCTAAAGGCTGGAAAGGAGTGACGGTAGTAGGAATGGAGATGGACGAAGATTTGAGAGCTATTCCAAGTGGAATAAAATTATAGGTCTTGGTTCATTTTGGACTTAAGAGGAGAGAGGCAACAGATGAAGAACCTTCACTCAAATATCTAGCCCAGGGGACGGGCCCAGGCACTGACAGAAAGAGGGTAATTGTGGGGAAAGAGCTGGTTTGGGTAGTGGAAGAAATCAACCTCCACAGAGCTATTCAGGTATGTGCCTCATGGACAACTAATGCCAATCTCAAAGCCCAACAGCTTCTTCTTTCACAGCCCCATTGAGTCCTCTTCCTCTTCCTACCCTTGTCCCTCTTGCTTTTATCTGTAGAAGATTCAGTGGTGAGATGAACAATCAGATAGATTTACCAGTCCTAGATGAACAGTGTCCACCACTAACAAGAGGTACACTCCCTCATGCATCTTTTTTATTGGCCCTACTTGACTTTTAAACTTAAAATGACTTTAGCCTAGGATAGCCCATGTTCCTCTTGACCATTCCTTCAAGCTTATAAGCACCCAACTGTCCTCTGAAGCTCCCCAGGCAAAGTGAGGCAGCCTGGTCCATTACAATTGGAGGGTGGAACTTCCACATTCTGAGCCAGTAAAAACTGCCACCCAGGTCCCAGCAGAAACTGCCTTCTGTGGCTCTCCCAACCCCTACTCCCAGACACTGAGCATGCTCACTGCAAATTAAGGAGACGTTTCCTTAAATAGCGCCTAATTTATATAGATCAAACCAATTTAATGCATGTATCTCCTTTGATCCAACAATTCTGGAAACTCACACTAAGGAAATCATCAGACGTGCACACGAGTGTATGGCTACAAAGATATCTACTGAGACATCCCTTTAATTTGCAAAATAAAAAGAGCAAAAATGCAGGGACAGTCTGAATGCAGGACAGTAAGGGAGTATTTAAATAAATTGCCACATATCCACATAATGGAATATTATAAAGACATTTAAAATGTTGTAAAGGCATTTTAATGACCTAGGGAAATATTTGAAATACATTTAATAAGTGAAAACAGATAAAAGAACCACATATAATTTTGTTCTCAATTTTGCAACATCCATACACACACATAGATACACATACATCACATACACACACACAACCCCCAAAGAAAAATAACCTCAGAAGATGTAACTATTGTTATCTCTAGGTGGAGGGATTAAAGGTGATTTTTGTTTTCTTCTTTGTACTTTTTCCATTATCTTTGAAGTCTTTTTGTAATCACTTCAAAAATTATCAAAATAAAGGGAAATGGGCCATGAAATACTTGGAGGGAAGAAACCAGTGGTGATGACAAATACGCCATGGAACACTGATTCCTTCTGTACCTTAAGAGCGATTTGTTCTTGCTTGAACCCTAAGATGATCAGTCTTTCCATCTCTTGCCTGAGATAACTGAGAGCTTGTATTTCAGAGCTTTTCTTTAATCTCAGGGCTTCTCTCAATAAAATGTCTGTTCTTCCCTAAGCAATGAAAGACCACAAAAATAGGTATTTGGATACAATCATTTCTCTTTCTTTTACGCTCACTGAGTTGACGTTTGCCAAAAGTTAATGACTGGATCCCTCAGTTCCTTATTCGTCGGTTTAATAAGGGATTAGATGGTAATAGACTGGAAATAAATTCTCGTCTCATTGACCTAAATTAACTTTGCTTTTGAGATCTGGCATAGCTTCAACAATTATCTGAAAGGAAATGTATATAACTATATCCCACCAAATGCAGAAAACCGTAGCTGATCCCATCATTGAAACATGTCTCATTAATGTCACTTATAATAAATCCCCCAAAGTCTTTGACTAACGTAAGCCACTGTTGTCTGTGGGAGATGAGAACAGCAAAACGCTGTGGTAGGAGGGACTTTCTTTTCCAACAAGTATTTCTATGGAGGGATTTATCTTGATACCAAGACCATATGTTGGCCAAGCCTTGCTGTTTGTTATTTAACAAGTCTACATACCACCACGGGCCTCTCTCCTCAGCAATACAGTTTACACATGGTCAGGGAATTACTCCCTCTGAAACACCCTCTTCTGGCACACTCATCTCTCCTTCATACCTTATATTTGTATAGCAAGTCATGATTCACCAAAGCCTTTCACGTAAAGGATCCTACAGGATCTCTATAAGAACTCTAGAAGAGAGAGTTTTACAGATAAAGAAACTAAGTTCAGAGAGATTAAGTTACTTGTCCAGATAGTCTTGCTAGTACGGGGTGGTCCTCAGATGAAAAACAGTTTTCTAACTTGTGATTCAGTGTTCTATCAGTAACCCTAATAATCCTACAAGTTTGATTTGCTATTGAGTTTTAAAACATTTTTTCTCACCCATAGGCATTTAACCACTTCCACACCGTCTCTCAATAATGATGTATGTGCCTGTTGCATGTCATTTCAAACTCATTCTAATGAACACCATCCTCGTTTGATGGAACAGAGGACACCGGCAAGCATGGAGACATTCAATCCACTAAAGCCCTCTGGGTAGGATGTCCTTCATTCACCAGAACTGTCAGTAACCTAGAGAGCTTGACACTCCTAATCTTGTCACCTGACGTTGTGACTCTTCTCCCAGTCCTTGGCTTTTTTTCTCAAGTCTGACTCTGGCATGCCACTTACTGAGAGAGCTGATATGATCTCTATTAGCAATTACCTGACTGCTCTTTGTAAATGTGTATTAATCTCCCCCCTCTCCATGCACTCACATACACACAAAGACATACCCTAGACCACAACTGCTCTGAGAAGAGATATTATGTCTTACTCATCTTGCTGTATCACCCCCATTGCCGGCAGGTGCCAACACTTTTTTGCTGCATCACATGGATCAGTATATTTTTAAATTAATTATTTGAGTGTTTACTAGAAAGTACAGCTGTACAATTATAGTCATATGTTTTATGACCCACTTTTCCCCCACCCGCCTCTACTCTCATTTTTCTTGCACCACCAATCCTTTCATTCATTTTAATAGCTTTCACCAAATGAAATTCTTATATATTTTATGGGACAGTCATCATGAGGTCTCTAAGTTGTTTCAACCTAAGACTCCAAGAATTGAATTAGTCTGGGAAAAGTCTGGGAAATCACAATTTATTCTGTGTTTCCCATTTAACTTTTCTAGGCAGAATGTTCTCTCATCCTTAAAAAATGTATTCACTTCTAAGTGAGGATAAGAATTTCATTTTCCTATGTCAACTAGCCCAGTTCAATATTTTTTGTTGCTAGGGCTCAATTATAAAATAGAAAAATTGGATGAAAACCCAATTTTATTATATAACATAGTCACATGAGCCAGGTTATAAAATATTGTTTACCATGTCTTTTTAACCATGTTTTTAAGAGTTTTTAAAAATACCTTGACAGTATTTAATTTTGTTGTTGGAACAAATTGTCTAGATTATTTGTTTCTTGATATGTAGTTGGAGCTGGTAGCTAGTACATCTTAGAAAGTGATAATAATATTACACATATACTCACTACTATATATAAAATAGATAGCCAACAAGGACCTACCATATAGCACAGAGAACTATACTCAATATTTTGTAATAACCCAAAAGGGAAAAGAATCTAAAGCAGAATAGATACACATATATGTGTAACTGAATCACTTTGCTGTACACATAACACTAACACAACATTGTAAATCAACCATACTTCAATAAAAAAATAAAATAAAAAGCAAGTGAATATTACATTTAAAGTTGTGATACAGGACTAGGGAAATATAATCTCTCTGATATAGGGCCCCGTATTTTAGACCTCACCCTATAGGATTGGTTGAGAACAACTTCAAGAGAGATAGCTAGCAGGTATGCACCCCTCGACCCACCCCAACGTGCAAACTCACATCTTTATGTAGAGTGAGATTCTTTTATAAAACACGGACAAGGCGCTTAATGCAAACTTTAAAATGCTTAGCCTATAATTTTCATTAATTACTGTCTCCAATACAGAGTGCTGCTGGGAAATTAAAACATAAAAGTCATGCTTTTTTTTGCCTTGTATTTATTGAGCAAGAAAAAGAAGTGGAACAATAAGAGATACACTAAGGAAAGTCTCCCTGTTTATAATATATTAAAGACATTATTTTAAATGTGATTCTTTGTTCCTCAGGGGCCAGCCCTTTCCCTGAACACAGAATAAGCACAGCCTATGCTCCTGTAAACGTTCTGGGCTTTCACCAACAGTCCTCCATAGTAGGCCTGCTTTGTCATAGCCTTTCTTTTAAAATAGTGAAATTCATTCAGGATATGGGGAGGAAATCATGTCATATTGAGACAATTAAGTTTATGATTTCTAAAACTACAACGAAGAAAGAATAAATGTGTTGGCAATGGAAAAAATGACTATTTGGAGAATGTTTTCAAAGGTTCTCGCTTGAAAGCTATGAACTCTGATAATATTCTGATTTTCATTTAGGAAAATACATCTTTTCCCCTGTGTTTCACTTACACTCTAAAATAGAAGTTTCATATCGATGAAATAAGTACTGAGTTACACAATTAAAAGCATTATGTAATTAACAGCTCTTGAGAAATTACAAATATATGCTAACCTTTTCCAAAACTATGCATATCTTCCCCCAAATCACTGATACTGGGCCCTTCCATGCCCAGTTCACTTTTGCATCTTTATAATTGCAGCTCCCATCTCCTAAACATCCCTGTCAAGTTTTCCTCCTAGCCAGATGACTTAAAATCCCATGATTGATATTATTTTTTGTCCCTGAGGAAAATAACCATGTTACATATTACCTCAAACTTTTATACCATCTTTGGGCCCTGCATATTTTATCAGAATCTCTAAGCTTCTTTATTCTTTGCCCAACAACAACTTCTCCCTAGGTTCAAGGTCTTTTCTGACTCTGCAGAGGTACCTGCCTCCTTCCTCAGCATCCATTTACCAGGTTTTGTTCTCATTTGTCAGTAATATAGTCTTTTGCTCAGAATTCCTTGAAAGTTCCTTGTGAAGACAATATACATAGACCCCAGACAAGCTCCTTTCTTTTCTTCACAGATGATGAAGTGGTACAAATGGTTTGAGAACCTGAAAGATCTGCATACAGATAACAGTTCTACAGCATAGGTAAATGGAATAGCCTTTCTGAACCTCAGTGTTTTCATCTGTACAGTGGGGGTCCCAATAAGTACTTCATAGTGCTTATTCGAGGATTCAATGAGATTGCCCCTATAAAGGCATCAGTACACTTCCTGGCATCCCCTAAATGTGCCCTCTTAACCCTTCTTTTGCCCTCATTAAATTTTTAATCAAATATCATTATTTCTTCTGACTATAGACTCCACGAGTTAAGTCACTCATGCTTCCTATAACTGTTTGGAAATTCCTTGAGATGAACTGTTATTAGTCTCCCCTAACTTCATCTCATTCATCCGTTTCATGCAGATTATAAATCTATTCTGTTGGTTAAAACTCACAATCTTATTCACCCCCTGCTCAAAAAACTACAAGAAACAGCAAAGAAACACAATCATGGTTTCTGGGTTTTAAATACCCTATTCTTTTCCTTTTCCAAAAGTTTGGTCAAGTGCAAACATTTCAAACTTGAATTCAGCACTTTTGCCAAGCAAGGCAATCAGTATATACCAATACCAATTTGGCATGCCCTCGCACAATGTGACATTCAACATAAAAGTGGGTTATAGGAAGCAAAGAATCAGAAATTGCAATAAAGGAGAGGAAGGTAAAAAATTCTAATGAAGCTCAGGACCAAAATTGAGCTGTCCAAATCTATTGTTTATATGTGGGCTTAATTTCACCAGAACTGCTTGCTCAGGTTAACATAAATCCAGGGGGAAAAAAAGCCACTTCCACATAAAGGACATATGAACTAGAATTCATAGATACAGCAAGAAAAAAAGTTCACCTCTCATCTATCTACATGAGCAAAATTATTTCACAAATGTTCTTTCCGATTCATGGTTTCTACTTTGTGACAGTTTTCGATGGAGGCCACAAAAACTAAAAGGCCTCTTTCGTAGCAGAAGAGAACAAGAAATTTGCTCTTCATATTAGACTGAGGGATGACAACTAAGTCACTGGTGTTTCCAAAGATACTGCTGAGTTTGCAAGTTTGCCCCCTGAACACTGGCCTTCATAGGTTGGGGTGGGACCAACATGTTCAGAGATCTCTCCAAAGAAAGCAGGGAGTGTGCAGATCCTTTTTGATAAGCGCTATGTATCACTCTACTTTAGATCTTTGAGTTTTCAGTTCAGGGAATACAAAGGTGACCCAGCGAGTATAAATATTGGTTTCCAGTGCAGTTGAAATGTAGACTCATTTGTAGGTGTCTAACAAGGAAACAAACGCTAGAAATATTTTCCAGAAGAATGAACTTTCATGGAGTTAAGATTTATCCCGATTGGCAGATCTCCAAAAAGAAAACTTCCTGTCCTTACTTGACATCCACATGTGCAGAATACGAAGTTATTCCTTCAGTTAGATAAGTCAGTAGGTCAGTAATCATGAGTTGCATTTCTAAGTGGGGTCTACAAAGGAATTCAGGGCAATGAGAAGGCCTATATCTATCAAAGATAGATAAACCACAGAGCTATACATTCAATGCAACTGTTGCAAATTAATGGCTTCCCATCAAAAATGATACATTTTATTGAGCAGCATCATAGATTCTGAAGCCGGATGTGCAGGGTATTCATGTGATAAAAGAAGATAAATGCTTTCTGCATATATCACCCTGAATTTGCTTCTTTGTGAAATACTGAACAATTTTTCCCTTTGCTTTCGAGTTTATCAAAGCAAAAATACCTAATCCATTCTCAAGGTGAAGAAACAGATTTTGAGTTATTATTCACTGAATACTTTTTTTCTTTTTTACCAATGCCCAGGCTTTTCTTTTCCTATTCCCACAGTCAAGAGAGTCTGTAGCCTTACCTAAACTATAAAGGCTAAAATGGAGATTTCAGATACCGACATGTAGCTACTAAAAAAGCAAAGACAGAGCTTACTTCTTGAAAACAATCTGGTGCGTTCGTTTTCCACAAAGTTCCCATCAGATGTCATCAAATTCAACACACTGTGCAGATGGGAAAGACTGACTGTTGAAACAATTAACTATTGTGAGTCATTTCCTCAATCTGCTTTTGTTTTAGCCAATATGTCATGTGGTGACAGACACTGTTAAATTTCACAAGCTCTACTGTCTTCTTGGAAACAGCATAATACAGCTGACATAGCTCAGCTTGATAAATCTGCCAAACTAATGGTGGGGCCTCTTTACCCCTACTTCTCAATGCCAAAATCTAAAGATATGATACAGAACCTATTCAACAAGAATAGCACAAAGTTCATTTTATTCTCTCTGAATACTCCCACTTGATCACCTGCTGGCTCTTAGTTTCCTAATCCCTTTGAATTGAGGTTAAAATGAGTAAGGTAAACTTTTCATTAATTCAGTCTCCACTATCTCAGAAAAATGTTTTCACGGAGCCTGAGTTTTCCTGAAGTCTTGCCACTTGCTTCAGCTTGGTCTGAAAGTTTACTGCTTTAGATGACCTAGTTGACCATTTTCCACCTTAGATGATCAAAAGCCACTTGCCCTAATCTAACTGAAACATTTTTCTAATCTTGGATGTATGACTTTACTATCCCATGTGCGTCCTGTCATTTGCGCATCTAAGGAATAGGGGGTGAAAAAGCATGGTGTTGTCCCATTCCATCTTATTTCAATCAGGAAAAGAGATTCCTAGGCAGCTTCTCTTGCACAAGCTTCTAACTCACTAACCATTCCTTTATCACTCCTTCATTTGCACGGCACAATATCTCACCATCTTCTAGAAGTCAGCTCTGACTGGCTCTAGAGGGAAGTACAGTGAGTCCTCAGAAACTCAGTAAGCCAGAAGCCAGGTCAATGCCCACTTACTAAGGCTACAGACATGTTAGGGGATCTGAACTAGCTGCAGAGCCAGCTCCAAGAAGGGGAGGCATTATTCAGAAGGAGTGACCAGTCAATAAATATTTGATAAGGGAGCCAAGAATACGCAATGGGGAAAGGATAGTCTCTTCAATAAATGGTGTTGGGAAACCTGGGTAGCCACATGCAGCAAAATGAAATTGGACCCGTATCTTACACCTCCCACAAAAATTGACTTCAAATGGATTAAAGACTTAAACGTAAGTCTGAAATTGTAAAACGCCTCGAAGAAAACATAGAGAAAAAGCTCCTTGACATTGGTCTTTATTATTATTATTATTATTATTGGAGTATAATAGCTTTACAATGTTGTGTTAGTTTCTACTGCACATGAAGTGAATCAGCTATATGTACACCTATATCCCCTCCCTCTCGGACCTCACCTCCCAGTCCGCCATGGCACCCATCTAGGTCATCACAGAGCACCGAGCTGAGCTCCCTGTGGTGTACAGCAGGCTCCCACTAGCTATCTATTTTACACATGGAAGGGTATTTATGTCAAAACTACTCTCCCAATTTGTCCCACCCTCCCCTTCCCCACTGTGTCCTCATGCCTGTTCTCTACATCTTCGTCTCTATTCCTGCCCTACAAATAGGTTTATCTGTACCATTTTTCTAGATTCCATTGGTCTTGGCAACAATTTTTTGGATATGACACTAAAAGTACAAACAACAAAAGCAAAAATCAATAAATGGGACTACATCAAACTAAAACCTTCTGCACAGCAAAACACAATCAACAAAATGAAAAGGCAACCTACAGAATGGGAGAAAATATTTGCAAACCACATGTCTGATAAAGGGTTAATATCCAAACTATATAAAGGTCTCATACAACTTAATAACAAAAAAATAAACAATTCAATTGAAACACAGGAAGAACTGAAGAGACATTTTTCCAAAGAAGACATCCAAATGGCCCACAAGTACACAAAAAGATGTTCTCCAATCATCAGAGAAATGAAATCAAAACCACAAGATAGGGCTTCCCTGGTGGCGCAGTGGTTGAGAGTCCGCCTGCCGATGCAGGGGACACGGGTTCGTGCCCCGGTCCGGGAAGATCCCACATGCCGTGGAGCGCTGGGCCCGTGAGCCATGGCCACTGAGCCTGTGCGTCCGGAGCCTGTGCTCCGCAACTGGAGAGGCCACAACAGTGAGAGCCCGCGTCCCAAAAAAAAAAAAAAAAAAAAAAAACCCACGAGATAAGACCTCACACTTATTAGAATGGTTATCATCAAAAAGGCAAGTGATAACAAGTGTTGACAAGGATGTGGAGAAAAGGGAACACTTGTGCACTGTTGGTGGGAATGTAAACTGGTGCTGCCACTATGCAGGACAGTAGGGATGCCTCTCAAAAAATTAAAAATATAACTACCATATGATCCAGAAATTCCACTTCTGAGTATATATTAAAAGAAAATGAAAACAGGATATCAAAAAGATACCTGCACTTCCATGTTTACTGCAGCACTATTCACAATAGCCAAGATATGGAAACCACCTAAGTTCCTGTCAATGGATAAACAAATAAGGAAGATGGGGTGTATATATACAATGGAATATTATTTATCCTTTAGAAAGAAGGAACTCTTGCCATTTGTGATGACATAAATGGGCTTTGAGGGTAGTATGCTAAGTGAGATAAGTCAGACAGTGAAAAATAAATACTGTATAGTATCACTTATATGTGGAATTTAAACAGAGCTGAACTTATAGAAACAGAGTAGGACAGTGGATAGCAGGGATGGGAGGGTGAAGGGGAAGAAATGGGGAGATGTTGGCCAAAGGGTACAAACTTGAAGTTAAAGATGAAAAAGTTCTGAGGATTTAATACACGGCACTGTGAATAGCATTAAAAATACTATATTACATACTTGAAAGTTGTTAAGAGAGTATACCTTAAACGTTCTCACCAGAAAAAAGAAATGGAATCATGTGACATGATGAAGATACTAGTTAATGCTATGGCGGTAATCATATCGCAACATTTAAGGGTATCAAATCAACATGTTTCTCACCTTAAACTTATACAACGTTATGTCAATCGTATCTCAATAAAGCTGGATAAAACAGACAAAAGGAGCAACCATTCCAGAGAGTACAAAGGCAACAAACAACCCAAGATTAGGCAGAACGGAGCAGATGCTATACAGGAAGAAAAAACAACAGCTGGGTTTCTGGAAGTCAGCAGAAAGACTGTCCAAACTTGGCACACTGACTGGTCTCACTTCAAATTCATAACCACCCACCTTAATGCACCTTAATATTTCTGGCAATCATATTACATTTCTCTAGTACATTTACTCTCTGCTGTCATAGATGACTTTTCACAGCTCACCTCTTTTAAAACCTCTCCAGCAACTCCTTTCCTGTCTGATGACCTTGCTTCTTCCTCGTTTAAAAATATTGAAGCGATCAGAAGAAAACCTCTGTGGATTTCTACCACTGCATCTATATACCTACCAACATCTGCATGGATGTATCCTGGTTTTCCACCTGTGAACATACTCTCCATTCACCTGTCTAAAGCTAATCCCTCCATCGGAGCACTAGACCGTTTGCCTTCTCAAGCATATGGATGCAGCAATTCACCCGCCCTCTTCTCTATTACCAAATTCCCCTCTCTACTCGGTCTTTTCCCTTCTCATACAAATGTGATCTTAATTCTCCCATCTTAAGGAGTGTATATATATATATATATATATATATATATAATACTGTACAACAAAGTGAATGAGCTATACATATACATATATCCCCTCTTTTTTGGACTTCCTTCCCATTTAGGTCACCGCAGGGAACTGAGTAGAGTTCCCTGTGCTTTACAGTAGGTTCTCATTAGTTATCTATTTTACACATAGTATCAATAGTGTATATATGTCAAGTCCCATCTCCCAATTCATCCCCCTCCCTTTCCCCTTGGTATCCATACATTTGTTCTCTATGTCTGTGTCTCTATTTCTGCTTTGCAAATAAGATAATCTATACCATTATTTTAGATTCCACATATGTGTATTAATATACAATATTTGTTTTTCTCTTTCTGACTTACTTCACTCTGTACAACAGTCTCTAGGTCCAGTCACATCTCTACAAATGACCCAATTTTGTTCCTTTTTATGGCTAAGTAATATTCCATTATATATATGTACCACACCTTCTTTATCCATTCATCTGTCATTGGACATTTAGGTTGCTTCCATGTCCTGGCTATTGTAAATAGTGCTGCAATGAACATTGGGGTGCATGTGTCTTTTTGAATTATGGTTTTCTCTGGGTATATGCCCAGTAGTGGGATTGCTAGGTCATATGGTAGTTCTATTTTTAGTTTTCTAAGGAACCTCCATACTGTTCTCCAGAGTGGCTGTATCAATTTACATTCCCACCAACAGTGAAAAAACGTTCCTTTTCTCCACACCCTCTCCAGCATTTGTTGTTTGTAGATTTTTTGATAATGGCCAATCTGACCAGTAAGTGGTACCTCACTGTAGTTTTGATTTGCACTTCTCTAATTATTAATGATGTTGAGCACCTTTTCATGTGCCTCTTGGTCATCTGTATGTCTTCGTTGGAGAAATGTCTATTTAGGTCTTCTGCCCATTTTTTGATTGGGTTGTTTTTTTGATATTGAGCTGCATGAGCTGATTCTATATTTTGGAGATTAATCCCTTGTCAGTTGCTTCATTTGCAAATATTTTCTCCCATTCTGAGGGTTGTCTTTTCATCTTGTTTATGGTTTCCTTTGCTATTCAAAAGCTTTTAAGTTTAATTAGGTCCCATTTGTTTATTTTTGTTTGTATTTTCATTATTCTAGGAGGTGGGTCAAAAGAGATCTTGCTGCGATTTATGTCAAAGAGTGTTCTGCCTATGTTTTCCTCTAGGAGTTTTATAGTGTCTGGCCTTACATTTAAGTCTTTAATCCATTTTGAATTTATTTTTGTGTATGGTGTGAGGGTGTGTTCTAATTTCATTCTTTTACATGTAGCTGTCCAGTTTTCCTAGCACCACTTATTGAAGAGGCTCTTTTCTCCATTGTATATTCTTGCCTCCTTTGTCATAGATTAGGTGATCATAGGGTGTGAGTTTATCGCTGGGCTTTCTATCCTGTTCCATTGATCTATATTTCTGTTTTTGTGCCAGTACCATATTGTCTTGATTACTGTAGCTCTGTACTATAGTCTGAAGTCAGGGAGCCTGATTCCTCCAGCTCTCTTTTTCTTTCTCAAGATTACTTTACCTATTCAGGCTTTTTTATGTTTCCATACAAATTGTAAAATTTTTCGTTCTAGTTCTGTGGAGAATGCCATTGGTAATTTGATAGGGATTGCACTGAATCTGTAGATTGCTTTGGGTAGTATAGTTATTTTCACAACGTTGATTCTTCCAATAAAGAACATGTTATATCTCTCCATCTGTTTGTGTCTTCTTTGATTTCTTCCATTAGTATCTTGTAGTTTTCTTAGTACAGGTCTTTTGCCTCCTTAGGTAGGTTTACTCCTAGCTATTTTATTCTTCTTGTTGCAATGGAGAATGGAACTGTTTCCTTAATTTCTCTTTCTGATCCTTTGTTGTTAATGTATAGGAATGCAAGAGATTTCTGTATATTAATTTTGTATTCTGTGACTTTACTAAATTCATCGATTAGCTCTAGTAGTTTCCTAGTGGCATCTTTAGGATTTTCTATGTATTGTATCATGTCATCTGCAAACAGTGAAAATTTTACTTCTTCTTTTCAATTTGTATTCCTTTAATTTCTTTTTCTTCTCTGATTGCCAAGGCTAGGACTTCCAAAACTATGTTGAATAATAGCGGCAAGAATGGGCACCCTTGTCTTGTTCCTGATTTTAGAGGAAATGCTTTCAGTTTTTCACCGCTGAGAATAATGTTTGCTGTGGGTTTGTCATATATGGCCTTTATTATGGTGTGGTAGGTTCCCTGTATGCCCACTTTCTGGAGAGTTTTTATCATAAATAGCTGTTGAATTTTGTCAAAATTTTTTTCTGCATCTATTGAGATGATCATATGGTTTTTATTCTTCAGTTTGTTAATATGGTTTATCACACTGATTGATTTGTGTATACTGAAGAATCCTTACATCCCTGGGATAAACCCCACTTGATCATGGTGTATGATCCTTTTAATGTGATGTTGGATTCGGTTTGCTAGTATTTTGTTGAGGATTTTTGCATCTTGTTCATCAGTTATATTGGCCTTTTTTTATGATATCTTTGTCTGGTTTTGGTGTTAGGGTGATCGTTGCCTCGTGGAATGAGTTTGGGAGTGTTCCTCCCTCTGCAATTTTTTGGAAGAGTTTGAGAGGGATGGGTATTAGCTCTTCTCTAAATGTTTGATAGAATTCGCCTGTGAAGCCATCTGATCCTGGACTTTTGTTTGTTGGAAGATTTTAAGTCACAGTTTCAATTTTATTACTTGTGATTGGTCTGTTCATATTTTCTATTTCATCCTGGTTCAAACTTGGAAGGCTGTACCTTTCTAAGAATTTGTGCATTTCTTCCATTCTATTGACATATATTTGCTTGTAGTAGTCTCTCATGATCCTTTGTATTTCTGCAGTGTTAAGTTGTAATTTCTCCTTTTTCATTTCTAATTTTATTGATTTGAGTCCTCTCCATTTTTTCTTGATGAATCTGGCTAAAGGTTTATCAATTTTATTTATCTTCTCAAAGAACTAATTTTTAGTTTTATTGATCTTTGCTGTTGTTTTCTTCATTTCTATTTCATTTATTTCTGCTCAGATCTTTATGATTTCCTTCCTTCTACTAAGTTTGGGTTTTCTTTGTTCTTCTTTCTCTAGTTGCTTTAGGTGTAAGGTTAGGTTGTTTATTTGAAATTTTTCTTGTGTCTTGAGGTAGGATTTTATTGCTGTAAACTTCCCTCTTAGAACTGTTTTTGCTGCATCCTATAGGTTTTGGGTAGTCATGTTCTCCTCGTCATTTGTTTCTAGGTATTTTTTGATTTCCTCTTTGATTTCTTCAGTGATCTCCTGGTTATTTAGTAGTGTATTGTTTAGCCTCCATGCGTTTGTATTTTTTAGTTTTTTTCCTGTAATTGATATCTAGTCTCACAGCGTTGTGGTCAGAAAAGATACTTGATATGATTTCATTTTTCTTAAATTTACCAAGGCTTGATTTGTGACCTAAGATATGATATATCCTGGAGAATGTTCTGTGTGCACTTGAGGAGAAAGTGTATTCTTCCGCTTTGGGGTGGAATGTCCTCTTATAAATATTAATTAAACCTATCTGGTCTATTTTGTCATTTAAAGTTTGTGTTTCCTTATTAATTTTCTGTCTGGATGATCTATCCATTGGTGTAAGTGGACTGTTTAAGTCCCCCACTATTATTTCATTACTGTCGATTTCCCCTTTTATGGTTCTTAGCATTTGCCTTATGTATTGAGGTGCTCCTATGTAGGGTGCATACGTATTCACTACCGTAATACTTATGCTTGGATTCACCCCTTGATCATTTCGTAGTGTCCTTCCTTGTCTCTTATAATAGTCATATATATATATATATAGAGAGAGAGAGAGAGAGAGAGAGAGAAAAACCAACGAATCCTCAGAGATCACCTAGGTCAGTGGTTCTCAAACCTGAGTCAACATTAGAATCCCCTTGGGGAGCTTTAATAAGAATCCCAAGACCAGGTCGCCTGCTCCTCCAGAGATTCTGATTTACTTGGTCTGAGGCATGACCTGGGCATCAGTATTTTGTGCATTTCCTGTGATTCTAATGTGCATCCGAAGTTAATAAGCACCGATTTAACCTAGATTTATCATTAAATGAAGTAATGAAAGTTGAGAGAGGTGAAGCAGCCCATGCAAATCCAGACAAATAATTAGTGGTAGAGCCAAGACAAAATTCCAGCAAAGCTGATTCCCAGTCCACTGCTCTTTTGACAACATCAGGCAATATGTCATACACACAAATGTAATCTTTGGCAAAGAAGTATGAATGCCACCGTAAGTAATGAACTTGCTAATTGTTCACCTCCACAGAGGATGTTGGCCTTTTAGTCATCAGTCACAATAGGAGAGCTTAAAACTAGGATGCTGAAAAGCTGAGTGTAATAGGGAATGTGAAGAAACCCCTGCCATGGTACCCACAGCAGATGTTTCAGAAGTTTCGGGATGGTTAGGGACCCAGGGGAGGGTGCCAAGGAGCAGCATGAGGTGCGCTGTGATAAATGGACCTGTCTTTTTCCCATTACAGGAACATAGCAAGTTTCAAGAAGAGAATCAGAAACCTAGAATGATTAATTGTGTGGTCTACAATGAGCCCTGTTGTGTTTGTCTATGAATTCCTTTGCTCTGCAGATCAGACACACCAGGTGCAGAGAAACACCTGGCTATGATGAACCCTCTGAATTTCCTAGTAACCCAGTCCAGAAAAGGTGAACAGGGGTCTTGTTTACAGGTGAACAGTAGGAAGGGAATCAAAGCTGATGAGAAAATTGATGTGGTGGAATAAGAACAAAAGCATCCCTTTAACATCAGGCCAAGCTGCTGTCATACCTCTGGCTTTCTCTCCTCTTTTTCTACACCTACTTGGCATCAATGAGAAACAAAATACTTTAAGGAAGTCATAACTTCAATCTTATGTATCCCACCCACTGATTCAGCTGACCTGGCAGTCACCTTTGCATTCTCCATAAGGAAGTTTCAGCTAAGCATCAGCGGTGGAGAGCATAGCAGTTGAGCTCATGGGTTTCTGGGCCCAAATCCTGTATTTTACTCTCCATATAACATTGCACAAGTTACCTAAAGTTTCTGGGCTTCTCGACCTTCCCTACCTATAAAATAAGGCTAATAATACCCACCCTGGGATTCTTGTGATGACTGTATGAGACATGGATGTAAGGTGCCTGAAACAATCAATAAATGATAGGCATTCTTGTTAAACAAGACGGCAAGGAAGATTTCTGCTATTTCTCTTTGAACTGTGACAAGCATTTTAACAATACTGTTTGCATACCAAATGAATATGTCGATTATACATCATTGCTGCTCCTTCCTTAAAGCTGATGAAGTACACTAATATTTAATCAGTTAATTTTGTTGAACTTTGGAGGCAACATGACTTGGTAGAAAGTTCTAGATGCAAATACCAGCTCTGTTGTTTACTAATTGTAAATCTTGGACAAGTTGTTTAATTTCTCTATGCCTCATCTGTTTTTTAAAAAGTGAGAAGGAAAATACCTCATTTTCAGGGTTGTTGTGAGAATTAAATGAGATAATGCAAACGTCTAGTACATATTAGGTATCTATAATAAGGGATAATTGACAAGACAGCACATATGGTAATAAAACTGCTCTCCATTTTTTTTTTTTTTTTTGCGGTACGCAGGCTTCTCACTGTTGTGGCCTCTCCCGTTGCAGAGCACAGGCTCCGGATGCACTGGCCCAGCCGCTCTGCAGCATGTGGGATCCTCCCGGACCGGGCCACGAACCCGCGTCCCCTGCATCGGCAGGTGGACTCTCAACCACTGCGCCACCAGGGAAGCCCTGCTCTCCATTTTTAATGTTCCTAATTGTCTTCACTAATTCATAACAGCATTTCTCCAAGTTAGTTTGAATTTTTTATGTTTTGTCATATGGTTTAATTCCAAGTAAAGCTTGTTGACAAGCGACCACCTCAGAATGGTTTTTGGAGAGGGTATTATCTAAAACAGATTTATGTAGACGCAACTCTTTAAAAAATATCCAAGAGAAAAAAATATAAACCTCTTTTAGTCAACCACAAACCTTTAGAGAGGGGAAGAAGCTTTTACATTTATCTTCTCTATGGGTAAACAATTTGGTTTAGCCTAATTGAAATCAAGGAGAAAAAAAGAAAAGAACACAAATCTATGTAAAACAGAGTATATCTATGACAAATGTTTCCAAATATGTGGTAAGAAAATTGGTACGTTAAATATCTCTACCCTGTCTTGTTTCTAAAAAGCCAAGGCAGTTAAATTAGTCTGATTTATTTCCTAAAGTGGTCATTTGGATTATGTTACCAATAATGGAACATCAGTATCTCTAGAAGCAAAAGATTCAAAATACATAAAGACATTTTTATGGTCTGCCAAGCC
Organism: Neophocaena asiaeorientalis asiaeorientalis; assembly: GCF_003031525.2. Classification (NCBI taxonomy): domain Eukaryota; kingdom Metazoa; phylum Chordata; class Mammalia; order Artiodactyla; family Phocoenidae; genus Neophocaena; species Neophocaena asiaeorientalis. The sequence continues at coordinate 174,306 of NW_020172145.1, forward strand.
TATTTCTAAAATACTCTAAATCTGATACTGCCTTAGGCTGGGTTCCCTGGGAGTAGACACTGAGACAAAGATTCATGGGAAACAGTTTATTAAGGAAGTGCTCCCAGAAAAAGAACTGGTAAGGGAGAGACGAGCAGGACAGAGCAGAGAAAGACAAGCAAGTCTTTTCCCATGGAGGGTAACCTGGGCCTGATCCTGCAGAGAACTCTGGAGGGTTAATTACACCTCAGAGTGGTCCCACCTGGAAGAGAGCTGGAGCTTTCCTCCTGCCATGCCTGTCAGCCATTAGCCATTGGCCAGGGCCATCCCGGGAGATGACACATAAGCTCCCAGACACATCCTGCTCTCTAGAGCAATCCGCCAAGAAGAGTCGCAGGTTCTGACCCTTGCAAGTAAAAGCGCAAGGACGCTGGGGGAAAGGCACCCTGAAGCAGGAAAAGGTAACCTTCCATAGAGCAGGGAGGGGATGAAAGAAAAAAAAAATAAAGTCAGAAACAGTTAGCTTTCCTCTCAGTTTTTCCAAAGCAATTTTTTTCTTTCATTACACCCCAGCTTTTCTATTATCAATGTAACAAACACAAAACATAGACACGGTTGAGGCATACATTATCCCCTATAAGTAGTGTTGTGTCAATCCAACCTAGATAGGTAGATTAAGCAGGAAACAAGCTAGTGTGTTTAGATCAAACTTTTTTTTTTAATTATACACTCAGTTAATTCAACATGTGCATATAGGTCACTGAATATGAGGGAACTGCTATAATTAATTTATAGTTGTGAGACAGCAAAAATTTACAAGTATAATAGCAATCCCTTATATTAATATCCTATACACACACTTTTAAGAACACCCATATGCTTTTTGCAAATCTTTCTGCCAATGTTATTTTGTTCTGATTCTATTTATTAAAATGTAATTTCATGCCTGTTGAAACTAAAAATAATAAAATTGAGCGTGCATTTTGTAGAGCTTTTTAATTTCATTTTTCCAGTTATTCATTTTTATTTTGTTTTATGATATTGTTAGCCCAAGACAGCCTGGAAATTTTAACACACTTGGTCCGGCCCAACGGCTAGTTTGAGAATCACTGCTGGACCCCAGTCTGCTTCCCTGATGCCTGGGGGAATGAGCTCAGCCCCAGAGGAGGCGTCAGAGCTGGGCGGAAAAGGCAAGGAAGAGACACACCCACATTTATAATAATCATACCATAATCAAAACAGCTCTGTCTGAAACAGGGTAACACACGATTTGAGATAGGATATGAAGTCAGCTTCAACGGCCATGGCTCACGGGCCCAGCTGCTCAGCAGCATATGGGATCCTCCCGGACCGGAGCAAAAATCCGTGTCCCCTGTATCGTCAGGCGGACTCTCAACCACTGCGCCACCCGGGAAGCCCAAGAAAGAGGACTTTTTTTTTTTTTTTTTGCGGTACGCAGGCTTCTCACTGTTGTGGCCTCTCCCGTTGCGGAGCACAGGCTCCGGCCGCGCAGGCTCAGCGGCCATGGCTCACGGGCCCAGCCGCTCCGTGGCATATGGGATCTTCCCGGACCGGGGCACGAACCCGCGTCCCCTGCATCGGCAGGCGGACTCTCAACCACTGCACCACCAGGGAAGCCCTGAAGTCAGCTTCATAAATTGTGAAAGCTAAGTCAAGATTGCATTGGTTCTGCAATGATTTGAACAAGTTTTTCCTCAAGACTGAAACTAAAAGCAAAGATGCAAAAGTAGGGGTGCCATCTTGTGGAGAGAGCAACCAACACCAGGACCAGCTGTGCCCTCATCCTCCTCAACACCTAAAGCCAGCCTTTCCCCCTTCAGGGCCTCATAGTCTTTTTTAGAACCCCTTTCTTTCAAACACAGGACTCCAGAATAAGAACAACGCCCATGCCTGCCCCACTTTCCTTCCCAGCAGAGCTGCGTGTGGTGAGATGTGCTTTGAGTCGGCCTCTTTAATCATGGGACATAAAGATTCCACCTACTCGTGGCTGCAGGGAGCCCCCCTGTGGACCAAAACGCTTTGTCCCTGCCCTACCCACCCCAGCCCCCTGGCTGTTTTTTCCCATCTTTCATCTGTCACAGAAAGGCGATGAAGCAGGCAGAAACCTGGGAGCCAGCCCAGGATTAGCTTCACTGTGTGCAACAAAGAGGTGGTGTGTGGGGAGAGCTTTGAAGTCAAGTGCTGCCACCAACGGTACTGTTTTCAGGAAACGATGGTTGTGAGGGATTTAGGAAGTCATCTGTCACTTGCTTGCCAGCGACACCACACAACACAGGCTACACCTAAGAATGGCAATCCCATTTCAATGCTTTTTTCTTCCAACCATTACCTGAGATTTAATTTAATATATAACCATCTATATGCAGAAATATGTCCTTATATTGGAACATCTATGTTTCAACCGCTGCTGTCTATAGGCAGTAGACATGAAGAGAAAAATATATAAGAGAGGTGATCTCCTTTTCTTTTACTTTTTCCTGGATTTCTAATTTTTCTAAAGTTTTACTCATAATTTAAGACCATTTACAATATACCCTTGTAAGACTTTGGGATGTGAAGGACAGAAATACAACTCAAATACCCTGGGAATAAGAGGGAAAAAAGAAAAGGAAATGGGTTGATTCACACAACTTGACTTCTAGGTGGGCTTCAGGCATGGCTGAATCCAGGGTCTTAAACAATGCCACTGGGTATGTCTTTCTATCTCTCAGCTACACTTCCTTTTACATGAGCCTTTGTTTTGAATACAGGCTGTCTCCATATGGCAGGGGTAAGGACAATCAGCAGTGGAGGATTCACATCTCTATCCCAAGCATCTTGACCTCAAAAAGTACAAAATAATCTTCTATGGTCATTCAAGTACAGCAGTCTCAGAGAAAACTACCCTGGCCCCACTTGTGTTATATGTCAGCCTCTAGCGCCACAAAAGAACTATACAGGGTAGAAGAAGGGTGGTTCGGGAAGGAAAAGACCTGTAATTTGGGGTAGGACACTGAGCACCCTCTACTATGTGCCTGGATTAGTCTAAGAGAATTGTTTCCTATCCCTGCATTTTTGGCCCCGGTCTCTATATCCAGGGACCAGGTTTGTCAACGCAATGTCACATTGGCACCCGTGGTGACCCACAGATCTCCAATGTGAGCAGCAACGTGACAAACATAAGTTAAAAAGACCCTGCCAACTTGAAATACACAGTGATCAGATGGAGCATTCCTTCTAGGGTGTTTTTCTACATGAAGAGTATTTTAGAAAGAGGGAACAGCAAGTGCAAAGGCCCCGAGGCTGAAACAGGGATACCGTTATACAGATGAAGTTGGGTCACAGAGGCTCCTGAGAGCCTCTAAGATAAGGAGTCTGGCTCTTATTATTCCAATGAAGCCATTGGAAGGTTTAATGCAGAGACGTGCCATGTTATATTTATGGCTTACATGTTGTGGGAAACACGGTCACATGTTTTTGAGAAGAGTAAATAAAGAAGCATGCTTTCCTGGCCAGCCACCCCCACCCCCCAAAAAAAAGACCTTGCCAAAATTCTCTGGAGAAAAGCAGGGATTAGATGAGCCCAAATATCCCATCTAATGGTAGTACAGGGTATAGTCCAAAGGAAAGCAGAGTCTCTGACTTTTTATCACACACTTCATGATTTATCTCATACATTGCAGAGATGAAAAGAAAGGAAGTTTTCATATTTTATGGGGAAAAAAAAATCTATGGAATACATAACAATGATAAAAAGATCCCAGAATAAATTTTCCTCTAGCCCTAGATCTGTTCTCATCTTACTGAATACCCTTAAGCAAATAATTTAGCTTTTCTGGTTTAAAAAAAAAAAGATATGAGAGGGAAAATAAGAAACATCTATGGGAAAAATTCTTTCTGCATCAGGATGTCAAAAGGGATTGTTGTTGTCGTTGCTGTTCTTATATTGTAAATAAGGCCTAAAGCTGAGTACTCAAAAATGCAAGCATCTCACATTTTGAAGAAGGTGTTCAGCTCTTGGGATCAACTATGCCTCCAGGGTTTTCTGTGATGCCCTGGGACAGACGCATCCATCACTACCCACAAACACTACCTCATCTTATCACAGGGCTGCAGGGGGAGGCAAGCAAACCCAGTGGAGAGTATGGGCTTGCGGTGAGCTGTTACTTCTTCCGCAGATCACACAAGGGAAGCACCAAGAAATGTTTGCAAAGGTCGGTAACAGCCCCGTCCCACCCGCATTCTCTGTTCCCTCCGAGGGTGCAGAGGAGCATGTCCTAAATTTTACACAAAGGAGCCGAGGGGCTTGGGGAGGGGGCGCAGCAGGAGTCTTGGGTCCACCCTGGGTGGCACTGGGCCAAGTGTGTATAGTCCATTAACATAAAGAGTTGCTACTAAACTCACAATTGTTCGTTGTCTTGCAATGGCGACTAGGCAAATTATTAATGGAATAGTGATTCCCCATATCAAGCCACCTATATGCACACTTGTATATGTGCACTTGTCTGTATCTATTAGAAAAATCTAAGAAGGGGTATGACAAGTGCATCCCAAAAGGACACTGACGGCCCTCCAGAGGGGTTCCCTGGTGATAGCAGAGGCCAGGGTGAAGCTGGCAACCTCCTCAAGGAAATCCTTAAACCCGATGATCACCATGACAACAGTATTATAACTGTTTGTACCACCTGAGCTAGAGTCCCCTGGGACCAGAATCCCTTCCACTGGCATCTCAGCAGTCACCTGAAGGGAGTTCTACTTCCCCACCCCTCCTCTCTGTCCCTGAGCAGATGAGCCAGCACCACAGATCCAGGCCAGGCCTCTCCATCCTTCCCAAGCAGCCAGGATCACAGCACCGGCCCACACTGAGTGCAGAAGGAAACCAGCTTGAAAGTGAGATCCATGAACAGGGCTAGAAGCTGTGGCACAAGAGCCAGAAAAGTCAGAGGGATGGAGGTGAGTGTGCTGCCTGGAGCAGCAGGGCTGGACTGAGCCCAGGCGAAGAAGCTGGACCCTAAGCGGAGTCAGAGCACGGTAAAGAAATTTCTGAAGCAATCCTCATGGTGGCACCTGCAGTTTGGCATCTCTTTTGGCCAGTGGCAATCCTCTTTGTATAGAGAGGTAGTATATAGAAAGAAGACTGGTCCCTGGCCCAGCATGCCAGGAGTTAATGCTGGTTAGCTGTGTGTTCTTGGGCCAGTTGCCTAACGTCTCTGAGCCTCAGATTCCTCATCATAAAATGGGAACTATAATAGTACCTAACTCAGAAGACTGCTGTAAGAATTCATTCAGTCAAAATATTTAGAACCATTACTGGCACACAGGAAGACTATGTTAGTACCAACTGTTGTTATCTGTCACCCAGAGTGCTTACTCTCATAACTAAAAGAATATGATGACTTCTAGAATAGATTGTGTTGATGATGACAAACTTCTCAAATAAATAGAATACAGGTAGGTCTCTACAGCAGAAGAAACTCAAATCCCTGAAGGACTGAATTACTATTTTGCTATATTCCTACTGTATTAAATACACAGTTTGGTCTGACTTATTCCAGGATAAATTAGTAAAACTTTAGTTCAGGTTAGAATATATTTTTGAAGTATTTCAAGATTCTATAAGACAGAAAACAATGCACTATCTGTATTATCTGGTTTCTTGTCACACACACACACAAAAAAAAACGAATGTCTTTCCCTTAGCATTTAAGAAAATGAACAGAACTGAATCAAAAGGAGCGCTCTTCCCTACTACACCACTCTCCACACAAGAGGCAGCATGAGCTTTTAAGACAGAAATCAGATCTTATCATCTCCCTCCACAGTGCAATGCAAGCTCCCTTCTTTGACCTGCCAGGCCTTACCCTATCTTGCCTCAAGCCTGCCAAGCTCTTTCCCTCCTCAGATTTTTAGACCTGCTGTTCCCTTTGCCTGAACACTTTTCTCCATGGCCTACTCCTACCCCTCATTCAGGACATGACTCAGATGCCACCTCCTCAGAGAGCCTTGCAGGATGACCCTTTTCAAAATAGTTCCCACATTTCTCCCATCACTGCACCCCATGACCTGACTTTATAGCACTTACCCAGCAACTCTATCACTTTGTTTTTAATTTCTGCCTCACTAGCATAAAAACTCCCACCAGAGTAGAACTCGGTGTACCTTATCTACTGCTAAATGTCCAGTGCCAGAAAAACACCCGGCACAGAGAAAGGAATACAGAAATCTTTATTAAAGGAAGGAAAGAAGGAACGGTGAGGAATTCACTTTCCGTCAAGACAGTCCATTCATTCCATCCCTCAACTGAAAACTGCCTGATTTTTCATACATTGTATCCTAGTGCTTCCAGCTCTGAAGCAAAATACGGAACACATCTACCCTCATTTGGACATGATAAATATTTGTTGGATGGATGGATGGACGGACGGACAGATGGATTTTGGTCTCAGTCTGTGCTATATCAGAATCCTTACACGCTGTTAAGTGATTTTTGTTTAAGTAAATAAGCATTCAGAAACAAGTACAATTCTTTTCATTCTTTTGCTCTTCATCTGTCATCTCTTTGTGTCATCATTTGTCAATTAAAAGACATATATTTCAGGTGATCACTGAATATTTTCTTGGCTAGACGTCTCCATCAATGTCAGTCCTTAGAGAAACATACTTGAATATTTTCTATGTATAGAAAACTGTTACCATGATGCCCTCTCCCCACAAGTCTATAATATATTTTACTTGTATCAAGTGAGCTTTCTAATTGCATCTCCCAAGCAGTAAAATCGTACACCTTCTGCACAGTATCCAGTCGCTGTCCTTGACAGTTGCAGGAAACAGCCCTTACTTCAACCCCTCTTCTTGTCAGATAAGGTGTTTTACCTTCCCCCAAACTGGCACCCTCACACTCCTTACGCACAACCCCCATCCTCTGGCCCTTTCCTTGTCTTGCCATCATTTTTCTTCACAGCGCGTCATAAAGGCCTCATCGTCTCTCACAGGTCCCACCCACTTCAGAGGTGGCATCGGCAACATCCAGAGTGATCAGAACTCTGCAGCTTAACTTCATCCATCAAAAGCCTATCCGCACACCCCAGCTCTGTGGAATGATTTGCAGTCGTTTTGGTTTTACAAGAAAACTAACCATGTACAGTATTTGAGGTGTGATGAAAGAAGAAAGAAAAATGGTTGCAGACTCAGTCCTGAAGTCTAATCAAGAGAGGTAAGGAGCTCCTGCCAGAGAGGATTTGACGTTGCTCAGTGACTTTCTAGATGGAGGACACTGCTCAGGGTTGACACTCTTTACCCAAGACAGTCAATAGTGGCTCGGAACTCAGGGCTGTACTTGAACTATGGCCCCTGCACTATGCTCTCTCTCAGCACATCCCAGACATAGCCCTGTTATACACACACTCACGGGCACACGCACATACACTCATCTTGTTCACTTTCTAGCCCCTCTAACCCTTAGCAAAATATCTGGTCCATCATAATAATGGGGAACATTTTTCACGTATCAGACCCTGTGCTAAGCATTTCACAAAAAAAGATCTTATTTAACCCTTCCAACCACACTCGGAGTATAACTATTATTTTCTCCATTTTACAGAAGAGGATTCTTTCACAGGTTTACCTCTCTTATTTAGTCCTCTTATTTAATCTGCATCTATAAGAAGCTGTTATTGACCACATTTTTTAGAAGGAAACTAAGGAACAAAGAAATTGAATAACTGAATAATCAAGGCCACCATCTGGTAAGTGTTGTAGGATGGATTCAAAACCAGGACTCTCTAACTCTGCCACCCATGCTTTTTCTTTTTCTTTCTTTTATTTTTTATTGGAGCATAATTGCTTTACAATGTTGTGTTAGTTTCTGCTGTACAATGAAGTGAATCAGCTCTGTGTATACATATACCTCCTCCCTCTTGGACCTCCCTCCCACCCCAGCCCTCCATCCCACCCATCTAGGTCATCACAGAGCACTGAGCTGAGCTTCCTGTGCTTTACAGCACATTCCCACTAGCTATCTATTTTACACATGGTAGTGTATTTATGGCAATCCTAATCTCCCAATTCGTCCCACCTTCCCCTTCCCCCTCCTGCGTCCACATGTCCTTTCTCTACGTCTGTGTCTCTATTCCTGTCCGGAAGTAAGTTCATCTGTACCATTTTTCTAGATTCCACATATATGCATTAATATATGATATTTGTTTTTCTCTTTCTGACTTACTTCACTCTGTATGACAGACTCGACGTCCATCCACATCTCTACAAATGACCCAATTTCGTTCCTTTTTATGGCTGAGTAATGTCCCATTGTATATATGTATCACATCTTCTTTATCCATTCATCTGTCATTGGACATTTAGGTTGTTTCCATGTCTTGGCTATTGTAAATAGTGCTGAAACGAACATTGGGGTACATGTGTCCTTTTGAATTATGGTTTTCTCAGGGTATATGCCCAGTAGTGGGATTGCTGAATCATATGGTAGTTCTATTTTTAGTTTTTTAAGGAACCTCCATACTGTTCTCTACAGTGGCTGTATCAATTTACATTCCCACCAACAGTGCAAAAGGGTGCCCTTTTCTCCACACCCTCTCCAGCATTTATTGTTTGTAGGTTTTCTGATGATGGCCATTCTGACCGGTGTGAGGTGATACCTCATTGTAGTTTTAATTTGCATTTCTCTGATAATTAGTGATGTTGAGCATCTTTTCATGTGCCTCTTGGCCATCTGTATATCTTCCTTGGAGAGATGTCTAGATCTTCTTGCCATTTTTTGATTGGGTGGTTTGTTTTTTTGATTTTGAGCTCCATGAGCTGTTCGTATATTTTGGAGATTAATCCTTTGTCCCTTGCTTCGTTTGCAAATATTTTCTCCCATTCTGAGGGTTGTCTTTTCGTCTTGTTTATGGTTTCCTTTGCTGTGCAAAAGCTTTTAAGTTTAATTAGGTCCCATTTGTTTATTTTCGTTTGTATTTTCATTACTCTAGGAGGTGGGTCAAAAAAGATCTTGCTGTGGTTTATGTCAAAGAGTGGTTTTCCTCTAAGAGTTTTATAGTGTCTGGGCTTTTTCTTTTATAAGCTGCCGGCTTCCCCAAAGTAACCTGCCATAAAAAATCCAAAACCATACAACTTAATGATCAAAAATACATTTTACCAAAAAGCGAAGTAGATGTACACAGATAGCTGGGATGAGTTAGCTGCTACAACTGAGTCTTAATTTAACTGCCAGCTAGAACAAAAATCATCAATACTGGCCTAGTCCTCTGGGTGAGGCAGCATACAAAAGCTGCATTAGAGGGCTAACTTTCTGTATCCAGCAGATTCAGTTTTTAGATACCTAAGAACAATTGTTTAATGCCCTGTCCTGATGTGTTAGGAGGGATGTATTTACTTTAAGCACGTGTAAAGTTGTCAGAACTAATATACACACAGCATATAGGGATGATTATAAGAATTTGCCCTTAGTGCAGGGTGCCTCCGTCCTGCAGAGCCTGACACGGGTCGGATAGTGGAGAGAGAAAGAGGTCATAACGGGGAAATGAAGGAAAAGTATGGACATTGGCTAAGGCATCCTGCCACCTCCTCTCACCCACTCAAAAGCCCTGTGAAATGGGGATTAACAGTCACCATTCTACTGTTGAGAGTGCTAAAAGCCAAATAAGAACTAGAGGAATACGATTTGAGACTAGATCTGTGGCCCCATTTCTTTTCTTTTCTTTTTTTTAACATCTTTATTGAGTATAATTGCTTTACAATTGTGTCTTAGTTCCTGTTTTATAAAAAAGTGAATCAGCTATACGTATACATATATCCCCATATCTCCTCCCTCTTGCGTCTCCCTCCCACCCTCCCGATACCACCCCTCTAGGTGGTCACAAAGCACCGAGCTGATCTCCCTGTGCTATGCGGCTGCTTCCCCCTAGCTATCGATTTTACGTTTGGTAGTGTATATATGTCCATGCCACTCTCTCGCTTTGTCACAGCTTACCCTTCCCCCTCCCTGTGTCCTCAAGTCCATTCTTTACATCTGCGCATTTATTCCCGTCTTGCCCCTAGGTTCTTCAGAACCATTTTCTTTTTTTTTTAGATTCCAGATATATGTGTTAGCATACGTTATTTGTCTTTCTCTTTCTGACTTACTTCACTCTGTATGGCAGACTCTAGGTCCATCCACCTCACTACAAATAACTCAATTTCGTTTCTTTTTATTGTGGCCCCATTTCTTAAGAGTGAAAAGATGGGTGTCTCATCCCGGTCTCAACCCTTGCTGGTTGAGTGACCTGGGGCAAGCTCTCTTGACACCTGACTCACCATCTATCACTGGGTAAAAGGGCTCACTGGGCTGGTGGGAGAGTGGAGACGAAAGAATGGGGAGAAAATCTCTTTGTGAAAGATTAGAGCACTTCGTAAGGTTGAGCTTCACTACTTCTGATTCAGCTTTCACAGCTTAGTGCCAAGTCCCTTCCTCAGGAACACTCTCCCGAACCTTCTTGACAAGACTGGATCCCCAAAGTCTACCTTCTTCTGTGTATGCCTTATGAGAGTCCCAGTTTGACATTTATGTGCTGATTGGTTGGTCTGCCTGCCTCTCCAGTCTGTAGCTCCATGAAGGTTAAGACCCACCTGGTTTTACCCAGCATTATCCTAGCTACCATGTCCAGTGCTCAGCAGGCACGAAATAAATACGTGTGCATTAAATGCATCAGTATATTAGTATTAAGGTAAAAGTCTACATTTAATAATCTTAAAGTATACAATTATAATTTATAAAATTTGTAATTTTATAGAATTACAAAAAGAAAAATTACACCCTATTAATTTCCTAGAAGCCACACTTCTAATCATCCTTACCATCCAGAACCTCGAGGTTAAAAAGGAAAAAATGTCTTCTGTGTGGAAAATGACTGTCATCAAGTCCACACACTTGACTCCTGAGCAGAGGTGGCTCCACCTTCAAGCCATCATTCTGACAATCGGACATAAAAGAAGGCAGGGGGTGACAGCGGCTGGGACACCTGACAGCCGGGGAAATGACAGCCGACAGTGGCAGGAGGAGACAGTGTGACGTGCAGGTGGGTTCTCCAGCAAAGCGGTCCAGAGACATTTAACGCGGAGGCCACCAACCCACACACCTCCAGCGTCCCCTGGAGACACCCAATCACCACACGGGATGATGGCTGATGGTCAAGGGAGGGCACTGAGTCTTCAATCAAGGGAAATTAGGTCTGAGACACTCAGTGTAGAAAGAAAGGGGCACGGTCAGAGATCCCAGCAATGTCTGTGGCTGCTAGAGGGAGAAGGAATATGGTTTCGGCTGTAAATAAACTTCCCGGAAGCGGAAAATATATATGTTATCTTATGACTGCTTTGCAGAACCGAGGTGTTGATGAGTACATGCTTTTGCTCAAGCATAGGGTAGGACCAGTTATTTGTGCTTACACCTCTTCTCTCAGATGTCTTTATACCGCCTACTAAGGTCTTACAAGAGATTCCCCAAAACAAACCTCAGAGCATCACGATATTTTCTTACAGAAGTGACCTAAGTAAGACAGAATTCAGTCCTCATCTCTCCTTACTAGCTGGGAAAGCATGGAGCCTAATTTCAACTTACAATGCAGCAGGCGAGGGGGGCCAGGTGGTATCGAGGGCAGAGAAGAGGGGCAGGGTGGTAAAGATGAAACTATGATCATTTGCAGATTTAAATAGAGAAAAGTTCTTAACTGGCACAAGGCAAGAAAGTCTCAGTAAAAGCCAAGATGGAAAAGAGGTTTGCTCTCATGGCTCGAATTCATGCATTCATTCATCTAGTTGGCTTACTAGCTGTGGAACCTTAGGCAACTCACTTAACTACTCTGCACTTAGTTCCTACATCTGTAATATGGGAAAATGAGAGTGTCCACCTCACAGGATTAGAGGGGGCTAAACAGCCCATGTACGTAAAGAAGAGCTATTTGAGCACAAGCTTTTGGTACTGTCAGTATCATTATTGTTGCTAATACACACCTGCTCTGTGTTGTGTACTAAGCTCTGCATGGCAGCTAGGGCAAGGAAGAAGACAGATGATAAACAAACAAAACCAATAATTATACTTTAGATAAGGGAGAAAATAAATAGAAAATGGTCCGAGAGGGTTACCTTAGCCAGAATAATGGGGAAAAGTATCTCTGAGGAGTTAATATTTAAGATGAGACATCATTTGTTGTAAGACCAGGAAGAAACCTGCTCCAGGCATAAGAAACAGTAAGTGCAAAGACTAAAGAACAGAAAGGTTGGGACAGGGCATGTTCAAAGAACGTTTAGGAGACCTAATGCGACTGGGGCTGAGTAAGCCAAAGGGAGAATAAAGTCCAAAAAGGTTGGAGAGTAGGCAAAGGAGAGTAGAATGACAGCCTGAAACTAGAGGCTTCATCCCAATACAGATGTATCCCAGTTAAAAGTCACATGCCCTTAGGCCCATACCTGGGAGGATGAACAAGGACTCCCTCACAATCTCAATATCTCTCTCTCTCTCTCTCTCTCTCTCTCTCTCTCCCCTCATTTTACATATCTATGAATACGCATAATACAGGACCATGCCCAGGAATAATCATCATCCTATTAACCTTCTCTCTAAGTATCCTACATAACTAACATGCTCCTAAAGCTAAGTAGATACTTATGACCAATTTGTAACTATGTATTAAATTCTGATAAGGAGAAGAGGTTCAGGGAAAGAACCAACGTTAATCCAGCCCCTTCTAAGCATCAAGCACAGTTCCAGACCCTCAACAAGTATGTTCAAGCTCTTCATTCTCACAGCAGCTATATGAACAAACTATCTCCATTTCACAGGAAAAGACACTGAGCTTAATACCAGAGATGTTAAGTAACTTGCCCAAGGTGGCCCAGCTAAATGGCAGGACTTAGATTTGAGCCTAGATCTCTCTGGCTCCACCATGCATTCCAGCTATTCGCTCAATATTAAGCACTTCTCACGACAGATTTTATTTAGTTCAGTCCCATTTCCCTTTGACGTTTGACTTTTTACCTTTCTTTTGACCAGGAACGTAGCAGCTAAGAGCCAAGACAGTGGCAGCCCCAGTGGAGAAAGGATGATGCGAAATTCATTTGCTGTAAGTGATAAAAGAGACCATGAAGAAGATCCGTATGAGCTACTCTACTCGGGACTTTTTTAAGAATAAATGTTTTATGATGAAAAGAGAAGTTTAGAGCTTTGGAGCATCCCACAAATAGAAAACTAATTTGCCTTATCAATTTTTGTCCACTGTGCTTGATCCTTGGGATAATCTGTGAGCCACTGTATCAGCCTCACGTATATTGTAGTCTTTTATCATATGGATGCAAGACATATTTCTTGCTGTCAAAAGTAATCAAAGCATCTAAAGAAACCAAAGCAACCTTATTTACTTCCTCAGAGATCACAGCAAATGTCCTGCTGGTATTTTTTTTTTTTAATATTAAGTTGACTTTTTTTTTTTTGGCTGCACATCAAGGCACTTAAATTAAGAACAATATATCTTCATTTCAAATGTCAGTTGATATCCCTTAAATGTTTGCTTTTTTAAAAAAAAAATGAATTCAAGTCTAAAGCTGGCAATAAAGGGCACTGTATTATTAACAATTTAAATCAAAGTTTAATGCTTTTGACATCACGAAGACACAGATCCCATGTTATAATAACCTTTGGCAAATGGATAGTAAACTAAACATAAGCTTCCGAGACTGCTAATCCTGAAAGGTATGATACAGGTGAGAGTAGTTAAATACAGTGATTATTGATATATACTCTCATTCCAATATAGGGGAGGGATAGAGGTTGTTTAATTTTAATGTCCCCAGAGGTTGACTTTGCTCGTAACATTTATAAAATATTGAAAGACAAGAAATGGTACAGATGTGAATTTCGCAGTTGGTTTTTTTCAGTTGCCCTTGAAAGCAGCTGCCATAAATCTTGGATGAAGCCAAATAAGGCTGATGATTTTGATCTTCAATTCATTCTTTTCTATCCTTCAAAAGGTAAATGATCCTGATGGAATTAGAGCCGAGCAGAATGGCTTTCTTCTGTGATCTGCATAGCCAATGATGCGCGCCGCCATCATTAGCAAAGTGGAGCCAGTTCCCTCTTGAGGCCGGGCCTGTGCACTCGGGCTTGAAGGCGTTTTTTGAGGGAGAAAGACACTTAAACATTGAGCTCAGAAGCTTTCCATTACCCCCCTCCCCCCTTCCTCTGACTTCTCCCTTCCGTGTCGTCTCAGCAGAAACCCAAAGTGTGAGCTGAATGTACGAGAATCAAGCACAAAACTCAGCCACCAATTCCTGGGTTGGTATTTGAAAAAGTCTCAGCCAAAGATTTTTCAGTCTGACTCTGAAAAGAGCACTACCAAAGTTGTAGAAGAAGCAGGATTTAAGGCAGCCCATGGCTTCCCTTACAGAAAATTCTGGGGTCTCTCCCACTGAAACATGTAAATTGAACGAATTCTTTTCTATCCCTATGCTAAAACAATGTCATTTTCCTAAGTCCCACTCAGCCATACAGAAGACAGTGTATCCTGTCATTAGGGATGGCAATAAATGTATTTGTGTGGGTTTGCAACTCTGCTTCAGACCGCAAGGCAAACCCAGTTAAAACAACCAGAGAGAATCATCTATCTTCATAAATTCAGTTGCAAAGAGAAATTCATCATGTTTACTGTCTTTAAGAAAAGAGCGAGTCTTGTAATAAAATGTTCTCTCGTCCAGATTCTTTGTATTTATAGGGTCCTTTTCTTTCTGCTTTTCACGGAGCCTGGCACATTCTAAACCACGGGCTGTACCTTCATTAACATAACATAATAAATAAGTTATGTGTCTTGAAATGAAGAACGTGCTTGGAGAGAATGAGGGAGGGGTGTCCCTTCCCTGGTAAGTGATATCCTCAAAAAGCTTCCAGCATAAGAATTTGCAGAGCTGAGCATTTTGAACCAAAAAGCAAAAAAAGACAAAGGGCCTTTGTGAAGATAAACCCCACCCTTTCCTTCTTCCTCACTCCAAAATCACAGAGAATTTTTGTGGGAATTTGTTCTTTGACTCGGCAAACACTTATTGAGCACTACTATGTGCCAGGCATTGCTAAAAGAACAATATAAAAGTACTGAAATGGCTCAGGAACAATTTTTTTTGTTTTACTTTGAAACATTTTTGCTGTTGCATGCATGTACCCTCATACACTCACATAATAGGAAACTGATCACTTTTCTATGAGAAATGTCCCAGGAAGGGCTTTTAGGCTCACTGTGGTCTTTTTCTCCCTCCCTGGGCCATAGAAAAGTGATAACCAATGTTATAAGCCCATCTAGGAACCACAGAAGTTCAAGGGCTGGAAGAATGTCTCTGAGCCATAGTGGTCTTTGAGCACTTTTATGGCCCATTTGTCAGAAGTTTTGTGGGGTGTCCCTTAGCTTTGTCCTTTAAATCGTGTAATTCCATCAATTCCTGCTAGCGCGCTAGAAGATGTATATTACCTTCATTTTATTACCTAGCTTTAAATGATTTTCTAGGAGGAGTATTTTTGAACTCAGCTTCTTTCGTTTCTAGTCTTTTTGGTGCCGCAGATTTCAAATGGGGAAAAGACTAAATTCTGGAAATTAATGGGACAGAGTAAGGCCTCTGAAGTCCAATTGCCTGGGTTTGAATTCTGTCTCTTTTATTAGCTCTGAGACCTTGGGGAAGTTACTTAAGCTGGGATAGCTCACTTTTTTAACCTTTAAATTGCAGTTCCAATCCCTACCTCACAGAGCTATGATGAGGTTAAACGAGATAAAACATTTGGACAAATGCCTAACACATACAGGACACAATAAACCAAAACTGTAATTACAGACTGGTAAATTTAAATTTAGTTCCCGACAGGAAAAGAAAAAGTTGGACTATTTGAAAACATTTAGAAAAATAAAGGAACACTAGGAACAATGAACAGATTAAGAACAAATCTGGCGGGCTTCCCTGGTGGCGCAGTGGTTGAGAGTCCGCCTGCCGATGCAGGGGACACAGGTTCGTGCCCCGGTCCGGGAAGATCCCACATGCCATGAAGCGGCTGGGCCCGTGAGCCATGGCCGCTGAGCCTGCGCTCCGCAACGGGAGAGGCCACAACAGTGAGAGGCCCGCGTACCGCCAAAAAAAAAAAAAAGAACAAATCTGGCAAATAAATTTCATTTCATTGTATGACAGGGCTAGTAAATTGGAGGATCTGAAGAGTCCAGGAATACCATGTGTCTAGAGTTCCCTAAGTGGTCTGTTGTGGTCTCTGACAAGTAGGGTAACCATAATACTCTTCAGCCAAACAAGAATAATTCTGAGAGCAAAAGGAGGTACTGCTTAATTAGGGCTAAGCAAGTGTAAACCAGGTAAACGTGGACACTCCTGGGCAAACCAGCCCAGACGGTCATCCGATGTATAATACCCTTTGGATGACGAGGCAATGAGCTTGGGTGGTTAGACTGACTCATGTCTATTTAAATAATCATACCCCAAAGGAGATGATTTGTAAAATCCCCTAGGGCTCTGCCCTCCCAACTATATCTTTACCGTTTTTATCAATGACCTGGATAAAGACACAGACAGCATATTAATCAAATTTACAGATAGCACAGACTGGGACAGAAGAGCTAATATGAGAGATGTTCGAACTCAGGTCTGAAATGATCTTTAAACTGGAACATTAAAGCAAAGCCAAACCAATAAAATTTTAAAGAAATAAATGCAAAGTCCTACATTTAGATTCAAAACCATCAATTGCACAAATGGGTTGCAGAAAAGGTTTGCAACCCTCTGTATGAAGGTTTAAAACTGCCTACAGGTTTTGGTTGACCACAAGCTTAATAAGAACATTTAAAAGGCTGCTGGTTAGAGTATATTTGCCCTGCCTTTTTCCGGAGAGTTGTTATAGATCTAATAGACTTAAAAAAAAAAAAAAAAAGCAATGCTTTTAAGTCATAATAAGTCAGGACTACTGATAAGGTGGCTGTTGAAGGGATTCTTACATTGAGGACACTGGACCCAATGATCCCTAGGGTCTCTTCCTATATTAAATTCCTCTGAACTTTAGGACTGAGAGCTTCCCAAAAAGCAGAGCCTAGCTTCTGTGGGTACTTAACTGTTTGAAGAATAAATGGTTGGATAAAAAAGCAAATAATGAATGAGTGAACATAAATCTGTAGTCTCCCATCTTTCCTAGAGGATATTTCTGCCATCACTGTTAAAAAAAGCCTTCTTCATAAAAAGAAAAATGTTAGAGGGGACTTCAGCAGGCTTCTGCTTAAAATGTCCCCTGAACCTGATATAATTCAATCTAAGTGTTCTCCTCTATGGAATCAAAAGTTCGATTCTCTCACAAATTACAGACTAATGCAACTATTTCCCCTCTATATAGAATCTCTTTTACCAAGTAAAACAGACACCTGGCAATAGGAAAGCTAATGCTTCTGTTGCATTGCTTTTCAGAATTTAAAGCACTGATGACCAAACACACACACTTCCCTTGGAATATCGGGAAAGGGTCACACATACACTTCCCCAGTGAGTTAGTTATTGTAGTTGTAAAAACCAAACTCTCTGCAGCCTACAGTAACACTGATTTAAAGCCCAATTCTCTGAGTGCGCAGTATAAATCCTTCCAGCCAAATGTCCACTGATCTGGAACTAGAATCCACAAGACAATCATCTTCAAAGAATCTTACAGTGCAACTAATGTAATGCAATAAATTTAAAAGACTGGCTTGCTTTTCCCTTCTTCTGCCACAATGGAAAAAAACTGCAGAAATACATGAACCGATAATATTGCAAAATGGAGCTGGATCAGTAATATATGTATTTCTAAAATTCCACTAATTTGGATATCTGCATTTCATTTTTTTTCTTCTCCAGTTGTTTTTTGAGAGTGTTGTAAAACTACACAAGTTGCTAAGACACCCATATCCATGCTCCTATGATATACAGAACAATATTGATATCTGATAATATCAACTATCTATCAGAGTTTAATTTCTTGGGTTTAGCTACCATTAAGCATCTGTTAAACTTTGCATATGCCTCACTGACAAATGACTGATACGATTCCAGTTGCTTAATTTTAACTGAGCATCAGTGCAGTCCTTTTTCTATGTAATCTTTCTTTCTTTTCTTTCTTTCTCTTTCTCATTTTTCTTTTTCTTTTTTACAAATTCTAGCCAAGAAGAAAGAAAAGTGCTTTAATCCTTCACTTACCTTTAAATAAAATGTTCAGTGATCTCAGGCAAACAATAAGTCATAATGAAGACACAGTGATTCAGGCAGTAATCTATGGGCACATAGATCATCCTGCAACGGTATATTAATCATCACACTTAAAGACAGGGCAAGTGGGCTGACGTTTTTTCAGTTGTGTCTATTGCAACTCAGCGACATTCAAGTATTTTTAATCTGGGCCATTTCTGCAAACTGCATTTTAATCTAGAAACATGTTCAAACCACACCCTGCACAAGATAAAAGCAGCACCAGAAAAGTAAAACTATTCCTTCATATAAAATTTTTTAATAGTTAAGAAATTGATAGGAATCATGTCCCTTTCCAAAAAGATTCAATCCTAAAAATAAAAATGCTCCATGACAAAATCCAAGGTGAGCTATATGCAAACCATGGGATCTTGACCAAGTTACCTAACCTCTCCAGCCCTCAATCTATTTATCTATTAAATGTGAATAACTGGGTCAACCCCATAACATGCTAGTAAGAGGTACTAGTTATATATACAAAATCCCCTGTAAGGTGCATGGCATGTATTAGGCATTCAAAATTTGTCCCAATTATTATTGTTTCAAAAGTTTTTATCTTAGACACCCCTTGTGCTTTTGATATGCTTTAAACAGCACACAAGGGTTTCTGATTCAGCAACAGGCACTATGTACAAGGACAGCTGAGGACATCAGAAGCTCCCTCATATCTGGGAGGGTGACCCTAGGTAACAGCCCCTACCCCCTCTCACTAAAGTACACTTGTCTTCCACAGTGGAATGTAAGACTGAATGCCAGCACCTGGTACCTGCTCCAATGTGAATGATAGCTATAAGTCTTCTAGTAAATCAAAAGTTACTCCTCCCCCACAGAAAGTTTGGGAGCCCCTGAACCACTCTATGCCAAACAGGTTGTTGCATACATAAAGATGTTGGGAATCCTGTAGCTCTGGCATATCAATAAATTACTAACCTCTTGTATTGTATGGAGCGATCCTATAATTGTATATACACAGCCTATTGTGAACATCCTATGAAAGATAATGAGATTCCTTTAAATAGTCCTTTTTATGTTGTAAAATGCTTACTCATTGCTTCTAATGTCACCTTAGATTATAATGTTATAGTTTTTAAAGTTAGTGAGTTCATAAACCACAGGGCTTTACCACCATTCTGGCTAGACTCCCAGCTCTGGGGACAATCCCCAACTCTTTGGTAAAATCAGAAGACATCTATGGCTCCTAATTATATGAAATGATATTTGTATCTTCTAAGTCTGATTTGGAACACGTTTGGGTCATCCAAGACTGAAAACTGGCCAGTCACTGATTTGTTGAAGCGCAAGTCATATCATTTTTAAGCTTCAAAGCCTCAAAGGGGGGGAAAGCGCAGCCATATCCAGACTTTGGACGACTCCAGGGCTATAAGCACCTGGTAGTTGACCAAGAGAAGGACTTGCAGACGCTGAGAAGAGTTACTATAGGGAGAAGTGAGAACGGCTGGGTAGGACTAGAGAGAACAAATAAAAGCTTGCAGTGTTGGGATAAAAATACGACTGATTCTAAAAAGAGAATCCAATAGAAAGGTGAAATGAAACAACGTATGTGACATAGTTAACACAATGCCTGACGAAGAGTAACTACTCAATTAGCAACAGTAATGATGATGATGAGGATGAAGATCAAGATCATGATGATGATACTATGCCTAACAGACTCAGACTCCAAGGACTTCCAAGTATAAAAACTACTTTTTATTTATTTCTGTGTGTCCAGTATCTAGCTCCGTGGCTAGGAGATAGAAGATGTTCCATTATCATTTGTTGAGCTGAACTGACTAGAAATGAACAGAGAATTGCCACTGATAAGGAATTAAGAAAAGGGAACGTCGAGAAGAAAGAAAAGGAAAGAGCTCATGGTTGAAATCAAGGTGTGTAAAAAGAAAATGGAGGGCTTCCCTGGTGGCGCAGTGGTTGAGAGTCCGCCCGCCGATGCAGGGGACACGGGTTCGTGCCCCGGTCTGGGAGGATCCCACGTGCCGCGGGGCGGCTGGGCCCGTGAGCCATGGCCGCTGAGCCTGTGCATCCGGAGCCTGTGCTCCGCTACGGGAGAGACCACAACAGTGAGAGGCCCGCGTACCGCAAAAAAAAAAAAAAAGAAAATGGAAGAGGTAAACATCAGGCCACGGCTGAGCAATGTTCTAGAAAAACACTGTCCACCAAGTAAGCATTCCCTCCACTGAGCTCCACAGACCACAGTCACCTGAAATCAACATGAAATAAATCACTGTTTAAAAACATGGACCTCTTTGCATTTCAAAGTTTAAAACTAAATTTTCTCAAGTAAGATGAGTCTTAGTAGCTAAGTGGAAACTTTTAAAAGGGAAGGGGGGTGGGCATTCAAGGGTGTACAACAGAGTCTGTTTTGCTAAGGCTGGCAATGAATGATAAATAACTGACAAGCAAGGGAAGAAAGGGTATCCCGCCTTAATCAATTCTGAATAACACTCCCCATTATTAACAACAATGACAATCACTAATATGTCTCTAGGGTTGATAATGTCCCAGGCCATGTGCATATCTCAGTAACCCAATGAGGTAGATGTTACTTTACCCTCTTTTTAATGAGGAAACTGAAGCTTAGACAGGTTAAAAAATTTCTCACACAGCTAGGGAGTAGAAGTGTTGTGTTTAGACACAAGTACGCCTAACTTGAGACTGAATCTTAGTCATTCCCACAAACCAGCCATCTGTAATTATTCTGCAACACAATGTGCTCAGAGATCCTACTATACACTCTAATTCTCCACTGTTTCAGAGGCATTCCATTGACCATAGGTTTTTAATCTGGGACCTGGGACTCCAGAAAGCAATTGCTTTAGAGTGTCTGTGAATTCCCTAAGATCAGAAGTGAGATGGCATGAGTGTATTGGTAAGTGCATTTTTCTGGAGAGAGGAAGGTTTACTGTGACAGCAATTCTTAAGGGGGCTTGTGGCCCCAAAACACATTAAGAACGACTGCATTAAACTATGCATTCAATATAGAAGGCTTATTCTCTATCATTCTGTTATGATAATGTCTCTCTAGAAATTAGTAAGGTTAGATAAACACTAAGCAGGTATGGATGACAAATTTGAATAAATTTAAGTCTATCACCACTGTCTTTGTAACCTTGAATTTAAAGTACAGGTGGGACTTCCCTGGTGACGCAGTGGTTAAGAATCCTCCTGCCAATGCAGGGGACATGGGTTCAAGCCCTGGTCCAGGAAAATCCCACATGTCGTGGAGCAACTAAGCCTGTGTACCACAACTACTGAGCCTGTGCTCTAGAGCCCACGAGCCACAACTACTGAGCCCTCACGTGGTAACAACTGAAGCCCACAGGCCTAGAGCCCGTGCTCCGCAACAAGAGAAGCCACCAGTGAGAAGCCCACGCACCGCAACAAAGAGTAGCCCCCACTGGCCGCAACTAGAGAAAGCCCATGTGCAGCAGCAGCGAAGACCTAAAGCAGCCAAAAATACACATACATACATACATTTATTTTTTAAAAAAGAACAAGAACAAAAGCTTTTGCTCTTAAAAAAGTTTTTTTTAAAGTACAGGTGAGCATGAGAAAGAGAAAGAAAAAACGGTAAAAAAAATAAAATCTTTTTCAAAGAACAAGAGATGCTATTCAAAAAAACCCAGCTTTGTTGGCTATTCTTAAATTATTGTGAATATTCTGGGGAAGCAAAGAAAACAGTTTCACTTGTTCATTTCAATGCATTTTCTCATGTACGTAAAGAACTGTTTAACCACCAGGCAAATATAAAGATAGGGAGCTCTCTGGTGCTGCACCAATATCTTGAATCCTATCTCTCAGCACAGAGACAAAAAGGACCCAGCTCACAATAGCTGGTAAACAGAGCTGCAGACCCATCACAAAGACCTGCCCAGGGCTTCTACTGATGATACGGAGTGTGGGCAGTGGAGAGCTAAGTCCAGGAAGGGCAACAATCCTCTTTAACACCTGGTCTCTCCCCAGTGAAATTCAACTACCCTACACAATTGCCCATCTCTCTCTCTCCAAAGGTTACCAGGTATAGGTCACTGAAGGCATTTTTTTTCTCCCTGGACTTTTTGTCATGTAAATATAATACTTTCTACTGGTACTTTCTTGCTGGTACTTTTCAGCTTTCAATTTCCCTTTGGCAAAAAGGGTTTCTGCACACGTGTGCGCACACACACACACACACTAGCAATCACACACAAATAGACGCAGACCCAAACATACGGGCACCCATAGCACAACTGTATACTGTGTTAGTGACTGGGGAATATGTTCTGTGCCTTAAACTCCTTTCCAGTCCAGCTTCCCAATGGGCAGGTACCCTGCCTCTCACTTGCTTTAACACGTTTGCCTCTGCAGAAAAATTATTTTCCTTTAAGGGAATCAGGAGCTCAGGAGCTTTCTCCAGAGGCGTGTAGTCAATTGTGTCTTGTCTTTTTTTTTTTTTTTTTTTTCTTTAAGGGAAAAAAAAGGCTAGGCATAAGCATTTTAGTTCTTATTTTATTTGGGATCAAGAGTTGTTGGGTTTTTTTTTTTCTCCACTGAAAAAACAAGATAAAGTGATTTGGCCTTTCCGATCTTACACCAACCCTGAGGTCCTGACTTCAACCTTTCTCCAAAAAGAAAAATGTCAGGGCTGAAATACACCCAATTTCACCTAATTTTCTGTGCCTCACTCTTCAAGAAGATGGATTGAGATGGCACACCTCACAAAATGGGCACAACATACTTGAGAAAATAAGAAATGTAAGCCTATGGTTTAGGTAACTGCACGCTTCCAGGGCAGGTTTCAGGTCCTCTGCACAATTCTCATTTGATAGCTTACCAGGGCCAATTGTGTAATTACACAGAGCACTCTTTCTATTGGCAAGACCCATTGATCCTTAAGTGTACATTTTTTCTGGCATCCAATAAACCAGGACAATGAGTGAGCAGTGTTTTCTGCTCCCAGAACAGTAAAGGGCTAATTAGTTGCATTTGCAGATAAATGACTTTCAACTAGAAAGGGAGAATGCAAAGGGATGAGCCACAATCACAGTGACAGAATGCAAATAAAAGTATTTATAAGGGCAGGAGGATAGGTGGAGACCAGGAAGGGCCATGGATTGCTTTTGCCCTCTGCACTGTGACACATTCCAATGAGGGAGGGCATTCTGCCAGCCTGACAGGCTTCCGCAAAGCTAAGGCATGAACAGAATCTGTTGATAGATACGTGCAAGGCCAGGAGGAGAGACAGAGAAAGGAATTCTCTGCAGAAAAAGCAACGGGGGTCAAGAAACCTCTCCCTCTTCTCACCCCAGCCAGCCTTTGCCTTCTCTTTGTCAGAGCACCTTTCAATTTCAACTCGCTCTCCTTCTGCCCTGTCTCTCACCCTCATCTATATAAAGGTTGACTTGATAGCTAGCTAGGAAACTTCCTAGCAAGTACAAAAAATAACGTGTTTAAATTCTGTTTATTCCCATTTCCTGAAATAACGTTCTGCTGCTGAGTTTTTGTCTCATTATTTTTAATCCTATCTCCCACATAAGTGCAATCTTATTGCTTGGACTTATTAGGCTAGTCAAAGCAAAGGTCTTTCCTCTACTCACAAAATAAAAAGGAAGTGTGGGGCTGGGGTTTGCAACAGGATAGAGACCACTGGTTCCCAGAATTTGGGATTTCACTAACTAAAAACATTTTAAATAAAACTGGGGAGATGCTGTAGGATTTGAAATTTTCTATAGTCCCAAGTAATTCACTGAAAACAATTATTATTTACCATAACAACTATTGTATAAAAGAAAGTGTGCTTTAAAACTATAAATCAGAAAAAACAATCTCAGAAAATGAGAAAGACCTTTATTTTAAATACATTTAGCTTGGTAAAAAATATACTACCATCTCATTATACTTCCCATTTCTCCAAATACTGCTAGGATAAGCTTTTTGACCAGAGGGTAGAGCCCACTGGTGTTGAACTCTTGTTAAACTAGGAGCCAGGATACCAGCCTGAGAATGTGCATGTCACTTCTTTGGGCCAGCCTTTCCTGATCCAAACCCCATCTCCAGGCAAGGTTATGACCCTTGTAAATTTTCACTGCAATCTGTACTTTTCTTACATTTACACCTAAAACAAAAAACTGTCACAAACATATTTATTATTTTCTTTATTTTTTATTAACTCCCTCTTTGTCTACACTCTGTCTCCAAGACCTACTTTTGCTTACCCATAATAGGAGACAGTAGATTTTTTCCTAAACTAGATGAGATAAAAATCTCATTCCAGTTTCTGCTCTGCCATTTATAGTCAGGTGACCTTTGGTAAATCATGTAATCAAGCCGTTTCTTGCCTCCTCAACCTGGTTTTGGGGATCAAATCAGATGATGCATGTGAAAGAGCTATGTCAACTGTGAAACTCTATGTAGCTGCAGTTTACCAAAAGGAACAATGGATGAGCAAGAATCTTCTCATTCTTCAAGTTATATTTCTCATCTAAACAATCCTGTTAATTGTCTTTTGCATAAGTCTTACCAGTTAAATTTCTCCTTCCAATTGAAACATAACACCAGAGTAGACCTAAAATTTCTAGAAGAGAATAAAAAGAACACAAGACTGGACATAAGGCAACCTTGGTTTCCAGTTCCTTCCACCAAATAGGCATAGCACCATCTTTGGTTCTCTGTTTCTTTTTTCTTTCTTTCTTTAAAAATTTATTTATTTATTTATTTATTTGGCTGCAGTGGCTCTTTGTTGCTGCGCGCGCAGGCTTTCTCTAGTTGAGGTGAGTGGGGCTACTCTTCGTTGCAGTGTGTGGGCTTCTCACTGCAGTGGCCTCTCTTGTTGCAGAGCACAGGCTCTAGGTGTGTGGGCTTCAGTAGTTGTGGCACGTGGGCTCAGTAGTTGTGGCTTGCAAGCTCTAGAGCGCAGGCTCAGTAGTTGTGGCACATGGGCTTAGTTGCTCCAAGGCAAGTGGGATCTTCCCAGACCAGAGCTCGAACCCATGTCCCCGGCATTGGCAGGCGGCTTCTTAACCACTGCACCACCAGGGAAGTCCCAAGGGTCTCTGTTTCTTGATCAATACCGTGGAGGACATACATCAGCCCCACAATTCCAGTCCATAGCAATGGTTCCCCACTGTGATGACTATACAGGAAATAAGCACCACTCAGTGAAGACCTAACTCCTTGCCATGCAATAAACATTCCTGAGCATTTGCAATTGACTAGGCACTTCTATACAATGTCACTCACTTTAAATTATTCCAGAGGAGATAATTCAGCTATATAAACTTTCATTAAAAGAGAATATCATCTCATTCTTCAAACTACATTTCATTGTCTTTCTTAAGATATCTTAAGCCATCTATCAAATCATTTTCCCTTGTTGTGAAACATTCCTCCCAGCATTGGGATTCTTCATAAAGACTTTTATTTTTTTCTAAACTGATGCTATACATGAAAATAAAAACAGTTGAAGTTCCTCAAATTCAATTCAACAACTGTTGACTGAGTGCTATAAAAGAAAAACTATTGCAATAAGAGAGAGACACTGAACTCAACTCCTCTGAAAAAGGTGGGGGATTTTTAAAGCTGGGGTGAGTTAATAGAAGAATGCTGGAGTACTTAAGCTTGGAGGAGTGGTCAATGCAATTAGGTCATCTGTACTGGCTAAATGTCCTTACCAGTGTTAGGTTCCTAGCCCCACCATACACCCCAGACCCTGGGAGATAGGGACTCTTTCTTTCTTGATGAATACATTTCAAAGTGATGGTTCCCACTTCCTTAAGACACTCTCAATATAATATTTTCTTTTCTTCCCCAAATACAGTTATAAACTACTGTATCTGTTTGGCAGTGATACAGCATAACTTCAGGGTCTTTTCCATCCTACCCAAATCCCTCTGCACCTATTACTAATCTTCATCCTTTTGAAATGTTTGCCCACCAATGTTCCATCAAATTTATGAGTAGCATACTGTTTAAAGTGTCGGCTTCCTTTGGTGTTTTTATTTCTGTCACTTGCAAATCTGGTTCGTCCTGGTCTCAGAATTCCTTGAGTCCTCGGCTCTCACCAAAGCACCCTCTGCTGCACTTTAAATGCCCCCCATCTCCCTTTCATTACATTTAATCACATGGTAAATTTAAAAGATGAGTCCAGATAAAGAAGGCTCGTTAACTGTAATGGGTTACTTTTTATGTTTGGGTGAAAGGCCTTAAACCCTTGTAAATTAGGCTGGGATTTATAAACCATGACAAACGTGATGACAAATACTGATTTCCTAGTAAATTCCTTCAACACACTATATCCCCACGCGTGATGAATTGGTAGTGCTCCTTTCTGTTATTATTTACACAAATGACTTTGACACCGTCTCGATACATGGGCAATATACTTAAACCCATGACAGATCTCACAGATTAGGGTAGAGTCATATATTTCCCTTATTTGACTTCAAATAAAATAAAAAAAAATCAAAAACACAACAACAATACTGACTACAATACATATATACAAGGGTAAGCTGGGAAGAAGTGAGAGAATGGCATGGACATATATACACTACCAAATGTAAAACAGATAGCTAGTGGGAAGCAGCCGCATAGCACAGGGAGATCAGCTTGGTGCTTTGTGACCACCTAGAGGGGTGGGACAGGGAGGGTGGGAGGGAGGGAGACGCAAGAGGGAAGAGATATGGGAACATGTGTATGTGTATAGCTGATTCACTTTGTTATACAGCAGAAACGAACACAACATTGTCAAGCAATTATACTCCAATAAAGATGTTAAAAAAAACTTTTTAAATACATATATAGGCACAGAGAATTAAAAACATACTTTCAACCCTGTTTAAAAAAATAAAAGCAGGGCAATTTGAGACGGATTCAGAGTTTCCCACATAACTGCTCAAATTACTGACACTGTATGGTTCTATTTCCCAAATTATACCCCTGTGGTAAGATTCCTCTTCAAGAAAACTAGAGAGATCAATCAGCTACAGCCATCACACCCTTAATCCCGCTGTTAGACTTCTAGAATTTTCTGCCACCAGTGAGTTATTGCTTGACAAGTGTTTAAATATTACACATTGTGAAGTTTAAATAAAGAAATTATTTACACAGGAATATAAAAAAAAAGTATATTACCAATTATATAGTTCCCTGAACACTTAATCATGCAGCCAAGTGGAAAACCCTTCAGGAAATCTGTCCTCTACCATTTCCCCATAATGAAGGGCGCCTCAAGAAATACTCATTTAATCTCTGCAGCCACATTTCAAGCACCTAATCTCACTCTGCAGTGCACTCTGCCACTTCTTGTCATCCAAACAAAATGCAGGTAAATGA
>NW_020172145.1:202238-216133 GCF_003031525.2 Neophocaena asiaeorientalis asiaeorientalis
AAGGGTAAGCTGGGAAGAAGTGAGAGAATGGCATGGACATATATACACTACCAAATGTAAAACAGATAGCTAGTGGGAAGCAGCCGCATAGCACAGGGAGATCAGCTTGGTGCTTTGTGACCACCTAGAGGGGTGGGACAGGGAGGGTGGGAGGGAGGGAGACGCAAGAGGGAAGAGATATGGGAACATGTGTATGTGTATAGCTGATTCACTTTGTTATACAGCAGAAACGAACACAACATTGTCAAGCAATTATACTCCAATAAAGATGTTAAAAAAAACTTTTTAAATACATATATAGGCACAGAGAATTAAAAACATACTTTCAACCCTGTTTAAAAAAATAAAAGCAGGGCAATTTGAGACGGATTCAGAGTTTCCCACATAACTGCTCAAATTACTGACACTGTATGGTTCTATTTCCCAAATTATACCCCTGTGGTAAGATTCCTCTTCAAGAAAACTAGAGAGATCAATCAGCTACAGCCATCACACCCTTAATCCCGCTGTTAGACTTCTAGAATTTTCTGCCACCAGTGAGTTATTGCTTGACAAGTGTTTAAATATTACACATTGTGAAGTTTAAATAAAGAAATTATTTACACAGGAATATAAAAAAAAAGTATATTACCAATTATATAGTTCCCTGAACACTTAATCATGCAGCCAAGTGGAAAACCCTTCAGGAAATCTGTCCTCTACCATTTCCCCATAATGAAGGGCGCCTCAAGAAATACTCATTTAATCTCTGCAGCCACATTTCAAGCACCTAATCTCACTCTGCAGTGCACTCTGCCACTTCTTGTCATCCAAACAAAATGCAGGTAAATGATGGAGAAGCTTAGCTTATACCCTTTACATATTTACTGGCAAGTATACTCTTAGGAATACACGCTGTAGTGTTAGACTCAATTTCATCCTCGAGTGGTTGGCGGACAATTTGGACAGGCTTACTGAGAAGTGGAGGATCTTTCCTTGCTTTGCCTTTGAGGAGAAGCCATCCCCTTATCTTAAGTGAATTAGTTTAAGAACTTTCCCCGCTAGTGCATGGTATCAGCAAATCAGTCAGGCCTGCCGAATGGACGGCTCACTTAAGCCAGCTCTGTTAGCTAATGGGAGAGAAGTCCAACGAGGCTGCCTCTGTGGGAGGGTGCTCTCCGCCCCACCAGGCCCTGGGAGATGTGTGTCCCAGTCACAGCAGCATTCCCTCATTTCCCAAAGGGAAGTTGGTGTAATTTGCTGGACAGAAAACCAACTCGATTAAGGTGTCATTTTCTTTCACAACAGGGGTCTGAGCCTTCGTGAACAGGAGACATGCTTCTTAACCATGCCTGAGGCTGCCTTTAAAAACAGAACCATTTCCCAGGTCAGGCAGGTCAGAGGCAGAGGCCTCTGAATGCAGGTGGTGGTGGAAGCCTCCACCACACCCGCCCCCCCCACCCCACCCTGTGCTACCTGCTGGGTTTTTACTGAAAGTCAGAAGCAGTTTAAAAGTCCCCTTGAAATGTGATTCTCATTCTTACAAAGTGAGGTAAATCTATACATACTTACATGAAAAGGTATCAAACATAACATTAAGGAAAAAGAAAATCCCATCTATATTTTTAATCTATATAATATGTGCAGGTGTAATTATGTGTGCATATTTTTGTATATATTTATATGTACATACGAGTGTGTGTGTGCGTGTATTTGTCTATACAAGGAAAAACTCCGAATGGATCCGCTTTCAACTATTATCAGTGGTTACCTCGAGGCATGGAATTCAGAAACCAAGAAAGAGAAAACCAGGAATTGGCTATGAATATTTGCACATTTAGAATTTTTACAACAAGCATATATTGCCATTATCATATTTGAGTGTAAATAAAGAAGTAATTCTCGCTTGTTTTCTTACTATGCTATCATCCTGGCCAACTTAAGCGTTAGGATTCAGTGTTAAATGGCAGATGGGAAAGGCAGAGCCTGATCTCCTTCCCTGCTTAAAGCCAACATAATCTGACCAAGGTAGCTACAGAACAGATTGTAGACATTCACAGGAGCTTCCACGTGGGATTTTTGAGACCTCCTTCTGAATCTTTCCCTGAATGCTCTGATATCATTACAGACCCAGCTCGGCATGCTTTATGGCTAATGAATTAAACGCATTGAGAGCTTGATCTTATCCCTCTCTTTTCAAAGCATCTTTTCCTAGATACAGCCCATGCTTTACTTGGTATTAGCCTCTTTATGGCTTTGTGAAAAAATATTTAAATAGTATTTTATTGGGATTTTTTTCAGGTATTTATAAGAAAAGCAGATTAAATCCCCCCATCCCAATTCTGCTTCCAACACACAACCCCTCTAGACATCAGAAAGACCTGCCTGTTGCTTTTCTGAAAGCAAGGGAAGGCCCATCATTCCGTAATTACTCTCTTGTGCAGATTGGCACAATATCAGAGCTAACACAACAGAGTACATAAAAGACCAGGTTATAACATCTCTGCTGCTGTAAATTGAAATAATAAACTTTGGCAAACAGGAAGGACAGCAAATTCAATCTGACAGTCTTCTCAAAGCAGACTGAGAACAACAGAGGGAAGCTGACTAAATAGGATTAGAATCTATTTTATTTGATTATTACATCATTGGATGAGGCAACATGTAATGCAATTCCTCCAAATTGTTAATTCAGCGTTCACAAAATAATGGTAGAAATCAAATTTTCATTATGTTCTACATTCAAAATCACTGATTTTCAAGCTGGAAGGGAATTTTCCAACTTCCTTTAGCTTCAAGAATTCTTTCTTTAAGCAAACAGTAGGGTGAAAGTCCAATATGTAAAACAGAGAAAGGGAGCTTGCTCTCTCCCATGGGAGAGCAAGGGCTGTAGCTGTGCCTACTTGTACCATTCCCAGGCCTTCTCAAGGAGCCTTTGGGGAATTCTCAGGTCTCTACTATGGTGTATCATTTGGAAAATGACCAATCCAGGCCATCCCCTTCATTTAAAAGATGTAGATGTTAACTCTTAAGATTTCTAGCTAAAGATAAAGTGAGGGAAGGGGGAAGAAAGGGAAACCACATTCATACAAAGACATCTATGGGGAGAGCAATAGTATAATAAATACATCGTGTAAAGGGATTATGTGGTGACTGTTAACATTGACCATTTGCTACTTGCCAGAAATGGTGCTAAGCACTTTATGAGCAAGCATTCACATATTTGATTTTCACAAAATCGCTGTGAGGCAGATACTATTATTATTACCATTAAACAGATGAACGTTTAGGCTCAGAAAAGTTAAATGACCAGCCTAGAGGCACACAGCTAAGACGTGGCAGAACTAATTCAAACCCAGGCAAGCTGACTTACGTGGCAATGTGCCACTGTGCTCTTCTAACTGTGCTGTCCACCTCCCTTGCCATCACCACGTTTTTTGTTTTTTTGTTTTTTTTGCCCCATCACTTTACCCATAAAACAGTAGGAAGGCACCGTTTTACTGGTTTTTACCATATTCTGTGGACATAACTATGCACATCTCCTACTGGAACTAATATCCTACTCAATGCATCTGTAAAGACTGCCAAGGCTACAGTCCCTATTCTAATCAATCTAGCCAACAAAGACTGCTTCTATTAAGAATAAGATCCTCAAATCCAAAGAAATGACCAAATGAGACAGAACTGCACACATCCTGAAAGACAACCTAAAAGCCAAAGTGGGCTTGAAAACCAGAATACACACGTCCTAAGAGG
This sequence comes from Neophocaena asiaeorientalis asiaeorientalis, assembly GCF_003031525.2. NCBI lineage: Eukaryota > Metazoa > Chordata > Mammalia > Artiodactyla > Phocoenidae > Neophocaena > Neophocaena asiaeorientalis. The sequence continues at coordinate 205,974 of NW_020172145.1, forward strand.
GAAAAGAAAAATAGGTCAGATCAAGCTGGAGCATTTGGGGACAAAACCAGACCTGGATAAATACAGGATGGAAAGAGACAACCAAGAACCGAGTCACAAATAATCATGGCAGGAATCAGAGGAGACAAACTGAGCGTGAGTCAGCAATGAAATACTGTCATCAGGAAAGAGAGGAAATGAGCACAGAATGCCCCGGAAGGAGTGTGACCCTCAAGGACTCCAAAATAAGCCTTCCATTGTCCCATTCATCAACTTATACCTTAAACATGTTCTGTGTCTAGTACTGGCCATGACAGTTTTTAAATAATGGAGAGAAAATAAAGGCCAAAAAGGCAAAGTTGACTAGAAAGAGGAAAAGAGTTTTCTGGAGGAAGATTAAAAGATGTAATATTATTTAACCTACATGAGATAATATTAAGGATAAAATAAAAAGGAGTGAGGGGAGTTCACAACTGTATAAAATATCCCTACATGAGAATGTTGACCCCTTGCTCTCTATTTACACAAAAGAATTCATTCATTGGTTCACTGAACAAACATTTATCAAGTACCTGCCATGTCCTGAGGATATGAATGTGGATACCACGTCTACTCTGTGCCCTGAAAGGAATTCACAATCTAGTGGAGAGCTAGAAATGTAAATAAATAATTATCATTTCAGTGAGACAGACAATCATAGAGGCATACGAAGAAGAATGCAGGGACACAAAGGAAGGGTGATAAAAATGCTACCGCGGTGTGGCTGGGGGCAAGGGTGGCAATTGAGCAGGATCTTGAGGGAAGAGTAGGAGATTTTGCAGAAATTCAAGAAAGGGAAAAATATACCAGGCACAGGGAAGAGTATGTGCAAAGTCACAAAAATGGGAAACCATCTCGCACACTCAGGGACTAGCCATTGATGCAGCAAAGCTGGAGATTAGAGTGTAAGAGAAGAAAAGCAGAAGTTAAGCCAGAGGCATAGGCTGAGGCTAGATAACGGAGGTGCACTTAGGTCAGCTAATAAACTGGGTACACACCTAGCTACAACATCTAGCTACAACAGTTACAACGTCTTGCTAGAAAATCAAAACTTCCGTATCAGTTGGAATGGGGTCCCTGGTTGCCATCCTCCACTCCACTGGGACGTTGAGAGCTCCTCACAGCTAAATGGTAATAACTGGGTCTAGGACCTCCAATCTCCCTTCCTGTTCTAGACCAGTGTCCACTTTGATGCCATAATGGTTATTTACAATGTTCAATATCTCCCCTGTTACATTTTGGGACTTTTTCCATATCTGAAGGGGCACAGCTAAAGAGTTTCAAACAAAGATGTCACAGGCTCAGAATGACATAAAAATGTCTTTAAGGGTCCTTGATTGTCAGAGTAACCAAAAACGAACGAAGCTTCTCTCCACGGAGCTATCTAAGAAGACACACTGTTCTTTGTTTGGAGGATGAAGAGTTCAACACTGCTGGTCCTGTATATGGACAACTGGGGTGAGATGACTGAAGGGTTTCCACTTCATTGTGAGACTATTCCTGTGTGGCTGAGTCTTCCTCTCACCTCTTTAAAGGAGATGAGATGGGCGGGAGAGCTGTCTGGGGGCTGGCCTCTCTGAGTGACAACCTCTATCTCATAAGCGATAGAGGCATAGACACTGTTTTATGTTGAAATTCTTTTCACACTGCTGTGGCAGGTAACCCCTGGCAGCAGGTAACACCAGGCAGCGGCCTCACCTCCCAGGGTACTCCACACCGTTGCCCTTTCCTCACCAGAGACGCAGCCAGGCTGAAGCGTGGGGCCAACTTAACATCTCAGGAGTCACGAAGGCAAGTGGGGCAGGAGCTACCAAGGGGGAGGAAAGAACTCCAAGGTCATCCAGCAAAACAGGTAACTGCAGCAGGACCACAATCCACACTTCAGCTCTGAATCTCGCCACTTAAGCTATATCTTTCCAAATGCACTATACTTCACCTAAATTCAATCATTTCCAAATGATACTATAAAAAAATTAAAAGTCAGCTTTTTCTTTAAAAGAAAAAAATTTGCATTTCTTGGTCAATCACATAACCCTAGCCCTGAACTTTCCCCTGCTCGTTTTTTTTCATCTTTAAATTACCTGCTGATCTACTACTGTGCAAGCATTTTTCTCCTCATTTACTGAGGATACCACTTTTTTTTTTCTTTTTTTCTTCCTCCTAATGCTCACCTAATTAACAGTCAAGGAGCTTTGCATACAAAATCTCCAAGCTTTAACATTTTCCTTCTGATTAGAAATTTAAAGAAAGAGCTGTTGAGTTTCAAAAAAAATTTTTTTTCCAGTAGTTTCATCTGCTCAACCATCACACCATCCATCCTGAAATAGGCCAATGTGAGCGACAGCTTCTAAAACTCCCAGAGACTGGGAGACCTCTGCTCCCTGAGACGATCCCTGGGTGTTTCAGGAGTAGCGTCCTTTAAGACCACACTGTGGCCATATGAGCTTCATCACAGGTAACGTAACATACCAGAAGCATCTTCAGAAAAACCTCTATTCAATTAATCTCTTTTTATTGTGCTATCCTCAAGAGTTATTACAAAGCCATGTGTTCAAACTTTTATTTATTCACTCAACAATCATTTGTTGAGTAGATGCTAGACACTGAACTAAGTGCTGGAATATCATGGTGAGCAGAAAACTCCTTTACCTAAAGGAGTTTACAGTCTATAACAGCAGCTTTCAACCTTGGTTGCATATTGGAATCATCCAGGGAGTTTTCACAATTCCCAGTGCACAGCCAACCCCAGGCCAATAAAATCAAAAGCTCCTGAGGTGAGGCCCACACATGAATATGTTTTAAAGGTCCCCAAAAGATTCCAAAGGGTAACTAAGGTTGAGAACTAGACATATCAGTCAAATAATCATACAAATAGATGTAAAATTATAATATTAATAAAGGCTATAAAGAATTAGTCACATTTTGAGAAGGCTTCAACGCACTCATTTATATATGCAACCAAGATTTGCTGAGCCTCTGCTGCTTGTTAGAAACTACAAAGGTAACATAACTAAGGGCCATAACCTGAAGACCATCCAGCCATCCGTGGTGGTAATGGGTCAGAAGTGAACACCGAGCAATAGGGGAGTTCTGGTCATTCCCACCTGCTCCAGTGCGTGAACCCATGTGATTCACAGCAGGCAGGAACACTGACCACGGGGCACAAGTAAAACTGAGAGCCTGCCCCTCCTAAACGCTGGCAGGAGATCTGAGCAATGCCACTTGATTGAAATTCAGTGCTTAGGGGACCAACTGGAGTAGAGGGAAGTGGTAGATAATCTGGGTTGACAAGAGATATCCAGGAGGAGGAAACAGAAAGCCTGATCTATTAGGTCTGTTAGCTGATTTATAAAGGAAAATAAATTCTGTAAGGCTCTAAGCAAGACTGTCTCGGATTTGCTAAGGGATATGTGTAGAATCCTTATATAATGGGCTGCTTTAAATAAACAAACAGCATTCTGACTTTACAAAAGCTTGTAGATACTGGAGAGGTTATTAAAATAAGAGAGGTGGTGATTCAGCCCCACCACTGCTGCCCAGACAGCCCCCCCAGATTTGAATGCCATCTTGCTCTTACTTGTTTGAAGGATGGTCCTTCAAGAGGATACAGTCTTTTTTCTTGTTTCATTCTGTGATTCTTTTCGTTGTATCAAATAGAACTGCCCCTTAAAAAGCTCTTATTTGTTTGTTATATTCTTCTACTTTTTTTATGTTTCGTGTCTTTACATTGTAAACCCGACTTCGTAAGGTAACTACAGCAACCATCTAATTGTCACAAAACAGATAATGTTCAATATTAAGGATCAGTGATACATGGGTATATACTTATCTTTAATGAGAAATGATTTTTTTAAAATCCTGCACCATCCAATTTTTAATTACATAATGATGATATCATATTTGTTTTTTTAAAACACGTTAGGAAGCAAATGGGCTGAGAATTTTCCATGCTTCCTAAGATCCCAAGGAGAGAGTAGCTAAGACTATATTTGATTCCAAAGGGGAAGAGAGCTTCATTTTTAATAAGTACAGAAGATTTGGATTTAATTTAAACAGAACACAAAATCCACACTGTGAACTTACCAGCTCTGATGCCACATCATTTGTCTGTCCCGTGAAGGATTAGACTCTAAGTCTCGTTTTCTGAGGAATGGCACAAAATGGAACCCAGAAGCTTTGCAGGAACAGAGTGCTAGGAAAGACTCTCCATTCACACAAATCCTCTCTTAATATAAAATGTAATAAATAAATGTGGAAACAGGGGGAAAAAAACATAAGATGAATCTGTACGGTTACTACCCAAAGCTCATGCCATCATATTCTATACTAAAGGTAGAAAATTTGACACAGAGCTTCCTAGAAATTAGCCAAGTCCATAAGGTGATACTCGGCAGTTTCCTCAGGCTGTTGAAGCCCTATCTGCTCTACCGAAGAGCTCAAAGAATTCTCCTGCCATGTCATTTAAAATGTCTCTACCATGACAAGCTCAACGCTCCGTCCTGTCATCTTGAAACAACCCAGCCCAATGCTATCCATTATAGCCTGTATTCGGCTAGACCCTGAATTATATATTCCAAAATAGGATTACACACATTTTATGTGGTGTGGTTAACATTCACCACAAACACCAAGACAATTTCCCAGTTCTTATGTTATAATATGGTTCTACCTAGTGATTTTAAGATTGTTGTAAAAAGCATTTGCTCCTCAGGCCACCTTTTGTAAAGCAATATCTGACCAGCATATATGGAATTTTTTTTAAAACACAAGGCCTGGTTAGGATTTCACAAAGGGCTGTATCTCCACAGTAGAAATAAACTATAATAAAGCAAATCATTTTAATAGGACAAACTAGAGTTATTAAACTAAACACACAAAAGTCAAACTGCAAAATAGTGTATGTAAAATTTTTCTCAATTCTTCCTTCCTTTTTTTCCTGAGGACATGCTTTTCATAACTTAGTCATGTGTGGCCATGTCACCTAAACTCAAATCTAAAGTTTTCCTTCCTTTGTAGATTATCACAACTTTATTCGAAATACAAAATCAAAATTCCTAAGATCAATGTTTTTCAAAGGACAAGGAGCTCACTACTCAACCCAAGCACACACCACCCTTGAAAAACGAATGAACTGAGGTTGGGTTAGTTTAGGATATAGTGCCTGCAAAAACAAACATGTCATTAGCTTGTCCTATTCCCCAACTGTCTTAATATTTGGCTTGTGAGAAAACAAAACTAAAACAGACAAAAACTTTTAGTGGACTTAAGTAAGCAGACCACTACATGGCAAATTCTGACTCAGTGATACTTTCACAAATTCAGACTAAAACTAAAACAAAATAGTGTGCATTAAGACAAGACAGAGTTGGACTTTTATGGAAGTTTGGAGTCAAATATGCCAAGTCTATTTATCTAAAGATGTAGTTGAAAAGGCTTGAAACTACAAGAATCAAAAGAATTCCAGTCAGCATTTCTCAGGCGGGAAAGGTACACATCACAGAAGCAATAACTCTCATGTCTCGGGATCACTGAGAATGCTCTCTTCCTTCAAGTAAACTCCACTTTACCTAACCCTAGGAGGGTCTTGTATGGCAAGAGCAACCTGCCCCAAAGTGATTTTTCACTAAGACAGCTACTTTAGAAAGATGCTATAACACTGACCGTCAGAAAGGGATGTCACTGAGCATAGATGAGGAAGCGTAAAATTTTCCTTCTTAGAGTCAAGCTCTACATATCTGAAGGACTTAAGATAATAATCAACATATGTTACATATCTGAGCACTCTGTTCTTTTGACAAACAATAATTTTTATAAAGGAAAATAAATGTGCTTAGAATTTTGCACAAATTTAGAGTGAACAGAAGGTCCAAAAAATAATAGTTTCTGCATGCCATGCATATTGCCCAGTATGCTGGATATCTTCTTCTTGTCTCCCTTATTATTCACCCTCTGCCAACCTGTTTAGTGACCGGGGAGGCTAATCCACATGGACTGCGTCAGTGAGCTCCCTTCATCTCTGGTTCCCAGCTGAGGTAGGTCAATGGAAGTTAAGGTCAGGCGATCAGGGGCAGAAGGAGAGCAGAGGTAGGAAGCTGTGATATGAAATACGAAAGTGAGTAGGGACCAAATTAGAAAGATGGAAAGAGCTGAGAAAGATGGAGACACCAAAGCAGAAAGAGGAATTAAATATGATGCAGGGAGCCTAAAGGGAGGCAATAAAGTAAAGGATGAGAAACCCAGGAGGTGGGCTTAGCTCTCCCGGGGAGGCAAGACCCAGGCAGACAGAAGAGCTGCTTAGCCATGTTGCATAAGGGGTGGGGCTCTGCTTGCGGATTTGTGTGCCTGAATGCCAGCTGACAGTGATACTGTCAAAGGGAGCTGGTTGAAGCACCTTCGTTTTCAAAACAAGGTTTTTATCAGCCTCAGAGAGCTGCTTTAGACACGGCATAACAATCCTTGTTACAGGCCACAGTTGAAGAGAAGTGTTTCTCGTTCCCTCTTTCCAGGTGCAAAGAGGAAGCGTGAATAAATGGTTCATGAGTCCACTGCAATGCCACACTTCAAGTGTTTCATTTTAATACAATCTGTTTTGAGAAGAGATGAAGGAATCAGGAGGTTATTATGTCCAGAAATACATAAATATTTTAATCTGACTGGAGATATAAATCTGTACTGTAATCCCTGATTTCTTCCAGTCACCCCAAACCATTCTTATTATTCAAAAGCACTCATCAAATTCTACTTCATGAAGGAAAACATCTAGTGCCGAAGACTATTACATATTCCCAACATACTCCCCCAAACTTGAATGATAAGCAATTGTGTTCCCCTGGATGTGCCTGTGAAGTTGAGCAAAGAAGAACATAAAATAACAGGAAGAACAGGAAGAAAACAAACCAGAAGCTAAAATTATCAGTGGAACTGATTAGCATATGTATAAGAGACACTTGTACAGATGCGGGATGCTTTCTTTAGAATGTAAGTTCTCAGAGCAGTGATTCTTAATCAGTTTTGGAGTTGTCACATCCTATCATCATTTATTTGCCTTTTATGATCACCAACCTCCTTCCAAAAGCATATTTTTAAATGAGAGGGAGTAATTTTATTCTCAAGCATTTGCTTTTATTTTTACTCTCCTTGAGAATCACCCTAGAGGATCATACCAGTCGATACAGTTATCAGTGGGTAAGAATCCAGAGGCTTTTGCTCTTTGCCTTTTTTCTTTCCTATGGTGGGTATTGTAAAATAGCCACAGCTACAGCAATGAGTGTGGACAGAAGGAAGAAAGCTGTAGTGAGAGCTGTTTTTACAAGAAATCTTCAAAGTCTAGATAGGATTCGAAATCTGGATAGGACATTTTGAAATAGACCCAGAAGAGGAGGGGATGAACACCGACGTACTTTGCCCACGAACACTTGTATACCATTCTATTTCGGCAAATTTTGTGAATCCTGAAAATCAGTCTCCACGGAGGTTACTTCAGTGATTTACCTCATTGCAGACTCCATCATGCTAAGCCGTCTTCATGGACTTTATTGATTATTTGAGTGAATGTGAAAGAAAAGCAGCCCTATACAGAACATGTGGTTTTGAAATTTATTTAAGGTACGGCTTAACTCTTCCTGTAAGATTTTGTTAGAAGCTCGCTGTATGGACGGAAATGCGGGACATGATGCCAAGTAATTCAACTCCTCTGGGGAAGGCAGGTCTTCCTAAACAGGTTTCTTAGAATCAGAGCTGGAAGAGACCTTTTCTGTTGCATAGGAATGTGCGTCCAGAAATATAACTTGAGACTACATACTACCCTGTGTTTCTTCCAATGAATTTTAAATGCTCATTAATCTTCATGACCCTTTTGCCAGGTGTGTAACCACCAGATGTCAATTGCAGTTACCAAACAAAAACTGCTGAAAGAAGAAATGTCAAATCCTAGATCATAAAACAAGCCAAAATACCCGTTGCTTGATGGTTTCTACCCATGCTCTCCAGTGATTCTTTCTCTCACTAGCAGACCGATAGGTCTCCAAAGGGCGTGGAAAACTTTATCAGGGAAGTCTCCAGGGGGATGGTGTCAGCGCACAACACTGATGAAACCCTACTGTGATGTCTATCTTAGAGCTAGAGAAGGAACATAAGATAGTTGTCCATATCACAACCCAAAGACTGAGGAACACTTGCCTATGTGTTACCAGAACAAGGGATCTGTTTGGCCCATTTGGGGGGGGAAAAAGGCCTTTTGAATTGTCTGGTCATTTGCGCAATCAGGTCTGGTTATTGATTTTGTAATTCCAGACAGACACAGATCAGTTTTACTTTTTATCTACAAAATGATAAATGCAACCAACACTTCTGCTCCCCTCCTGGGGGAAAACAGTCTTGAAATTCCTTAAAAATAAACTTTGCATTTTAGTCAGAGCAAAATGCAAAGACAGATGAAGCATTATAATATCATTGCAGAGCAAATGCTTAAATTCCATTTAGAGGAAATGTCATCACTGCATATCACGTTTCCTGTTGAAGGCTACATCGGTGTCATCAGAATGATGCCACCAAGACAAAGAGCAAAGAGAAGGCTGGGCCTAAAGATAGGGAAAGAAGCTCGAGGCAGATATAATGAAAAAGGGAATAATCTTACAGCTAAACAGCTTACTTTTCAAAGGCAGCACAAGGGCAAAATACTTTGTGCAAAGAGAAAATTAGTTTCCAAAGTGTATGCATTCTACAAAGAGGCAAGTTAATTATTCAAAGCAGAGGCCCATGAATTCCCACAATCTAGTCATTCTATTCTGACACATTCAGGTCCAGTGAGCTGCTTCTTATCACTAAGACTTTGATAATTGGCTTAGACATATCAAATAAACTTTCTGGAGAATTCAGTCGTAAGCAGGTATGACATCCTAATAGGGGTTTTTATTAGGCCTTTTTCTGCGCGGTAATGTATTAGCAATCACTGTGACATTTTCTGCTCTGGGGGGTTTTGGCCTTACTCGTTTTTTACACTTGCTAGAAAATAAATTTATTCACGGTAGAGATCTAATCCAATACACTACTTTGTTTACCCTGGTTTCTAAAGGAACAGGCCTCTCAGAATTAATGAAAAGTGACATAAACATCATAGAAGAAAATGCACTGTCTTCAGCCAGGCATAACTGAAGAGCAAGAATCCCTTCTGATTCCACAAACCTGGGAATTCAGTCAGTACAGCTTTGGTGTCCCTTTTCCTGATCCCACTTTTGCGGGAAAAAAATCATAACCAATAGCATGCGTGGATTAAATTTCTCCTCTTTAGCAACAAATGAGGTTCAAAAAAATTTCCCTGAGAAAATACCTATTGGATATTGTCTAATATATTGCAATTTGTTCTTTTGCTTTAATATTCCTATTAACAAAAAAATTTTCTAATGTCTTATTGCTGTATATTTACATAATGAGAGTGGAGTTATTATATGGGTGGAGCTCAATGTGGAATAAAAAGGGAGCCTACCTACAAGCAAGGATGCACAGGGCAGAACAGATGATAAAATCCAGTATCTTCTTACCTTCTTTCACTCTCTTCACTTGTGAGAACATTACTAATGGGAAGGGACATGAAGCACCATCAAAGTATTAGTAGTTTGGTCACAGTGAAGAACATGTTGGGATAATATTAAGGTACTTTTATCACATAAAAAGGAGCATCCACAGAGACCATCTTTGTAAAATCTCTATAATTTAATGCTAAATATTTTACCACCAGCTCCCCACTTCCCACTTTAATGAAGACAAAGGTAATATGGAGTAATACACAGGAAATCTAAGTAACCATTGGTTTTCTTTCTCCTTCCTCATCTAAACTCTTTTTGCCCTGATATATGTTCTATTTCAGAAACACTGGCAAGGTCTAGCATCCCCTCAAAATATCTCCAATACCTGCTGGCTGATGCCTGAAATTTCCTAGTTAAACCCTTAAGATAACTTTGTTCAGTGTTAAAATTGAAGTATTTCTGTGAAAGATATTACGTTAAAGTTTGATCAATTATTTATGTCTTCATACAGACTATCCAGCCCCCCTTCCTATCTCCAAATTCCTGACTTGGTAGGAGTGGAGCAAGACCCAAGAAGTTGTATTTTTTTTTTTTTTTTTTTTTTTTTTTTTTTTTTTC